>NC_080174.1:6485916-6525916 GCF_950295315.1 Erinaceus europaeus
CCCTCCTGGGGCTATAGACCAAAATTCTTTTTAGGGTACAGAAGGTGGGAGCAGTTTTTTCTCACAGCTGAGCAGCACTCCACTGCGTAGACACACCAGCGAGGACGCCCTCGTCCAGCACTCACATGTCGTTGCACATTTGTGTCGTTTCAAACTTTGGGCCACCATAAATACTGCTGAGACGAACACAGCTGTGCGGAGAGCTCGGCGGATGCGCGTTTCTGTGTCCTTTGGGCAGAAGCCTAGGAGAGGAACTGCCGGCTCATATGGTAGGTCCGTCCTTAGTTTCAGTGACTCTCCACACGGTCTTACACAGGGGCTGGACCTACTCGCATATTTTACCGAGGCTACAACGCACTGTTTTCAGAGTCCCAAAGATGTCAGACACCAAAAGGCCTAGAAGCCAGTGGGGCTCTTTAGTAATTGACTTTCCCCCTCTAATACTTCTTTTAAAAAAATCTATTTTACTTATTTTAATTTAATGCTAGAGATACAGAAAGACAGAGAGAGAGAGAGAAGAGCCCTGCTCAGCCGTGGCTGATGGTGGTGCTGGGGATTGAACCTGGGCCCTCAGAGTCTTTTTGCAGAACCCCTGTGCCATCTCCCCAGCCCTTGGCCTTGTCCTTGTCCTTTGAAACAACGGAAGAGTTAAGGCTGATGATGGGCTTTATCCTAGGGGAGCCTGCAGAGCCTGCAGAGCCTGAGGTCCTGGGGGTGGAGTTTCTGGGCCCTTCAGCTCTCTGCTGACCCCAAGTCCAGCTCCAGGGCTCCCCACCCTGCCCCCTCCCACAACCCCCCCTGGAGAGAGCTGCTGCAGAGAGCAAGGGAGCTGGATTTGAATAGGATCGGGTGGGTTCTGGTTGTAGGTTCAGACAGCAGTAAGGGACATTTGCCTTTATGTAAACTCAGATGTCCAGGGTCAGACCCGCCGGCGCACCGGGTTAAGCGCACATAATTGGAAGCACAAGGACCTGCACAAGGATCCCGGTTCGAGCCCCCCGGCTCCCCACCTACAGTGAAGCAGGTCTGCGGGTGTCTATCTTTCTCTCTCCCTGTCTGTCTTCCCCTCCCTCTCAATTTCTCTCTGTCCTATCCAAAAAAATGGCCACAGGAGCCCTGGAGCAGAAAGCAGCGCCCCCTCCAGACTGGAGGTCCTGGGCGGGGAGCAGGCCTCTGTCACGCCCTGGCCACAGGGGGCATCTCACAGACTTGGCAGGATGCTGCAGCCCTGGAACTGGGCTGGTGGGGAGCCCCTGAGGCCTACGCAGCACTTCTGTTCCAGTGGCTGGACCCTCCCCAATGCTGCCATTCACCCCGCACCCCTGCACCCCCCCAGAGGTCGGCAATGCCCAGCTGACTGTAAGGGAGAAGTAGCCGCCCTGCTCCCCCAAACCTGAGCTCACACAGCAAACACCTTCGAACATAAGGCAAGGGGGGCCAAGGGGACGCCCCCCTTCTAATTGGGGGGTCGATGTCAGATACAGCCCGTCACCCCAGCCTGGGAGGACATGCCAGCCCAGGGCCAGCACACTCCACCCCACTTGGAGAGGGAAGTAGGACGCCCCAGGTTTATTTTGAGCTCCCAGGCTGCAGCCGCACGCACCCCTGTAGGCTGGCTGCTCTGTCCTGCTTAATGTCCCCAAAATAGAAGCTGGCAGCCACCGCCCCCTCCTGCGCAGTGGTGGCACTTCCGGTGGATGGGGGGGGTGTTCTCCGCCTCCCCAAGGCCCTGAGCTGCAGTTAGAGCCTCCGCTCACTGTCCCACCCCCTCGCCTGCCCCCAGCTCCGGCTGCCCTGGCCAGTACTGGGGAGCCTGCTGTGTGTGGGGGGCAGGAAGGATGACAGTGGGGGTGCCCAGGGGAGGGGGAGGTGCAGGGACGGTGCCAGTCAGGCATGCGGGGACACACACACACGCATCACCCAGGAAACAGGGTTTCATCAAATATCTGCCTACTTGCATCACCGGATCAATCAATCTACTGACAGATTTGTTTATTGAATGAGACAGAAGCAGAGCTGCTTATGCAGCCAGAGGAACCAGCGGGAATTCCTGACAAGGAATCAGAAGCAGGGGGTGGGCGCTGGCACACCTGCTTAAGCGCACGTTACCATATGCAAGGACCTGGGTTCAAACCCCCGGTCCCCATCTGCAGGGAAGCTTCATAAATAAATGGTGAAGCAAGTCTGCAGGTCTCCCCATTCCTTCTTTCATCCTCTCTATTTCTTCCTATCCATTTAGCTATATATCTATATTTCTATTTCTATATCTATATCTGTATCTATATCTACACGAGGGGCCTTCCCAGAATGAGGAACTGACTGTGAGAAAATCAGGCATATCCAGGGCAAGACAGCCATTATGATGACTCTGGGGTCTCAACAAACACAGGACGCAGCTCGGAGCAAAGTGACTTTATCACGCCTAGTGTCAGGGACAGAGCAAGGTGTCATGTAGGCTGAGCGCCCACACAATAGCCAACCACCCGCCTCCCTGCACACAAGCCCCTCCCCTCGCCTTGTTGTTTTAATTTTTTAACTTTTCTTTATTGTTTACGAGATAGAGACAAAAATCAAGAGGGAAGGGGAAGACAGAGACAGAGAGATGGAGAGATACCCGCAGACCTGCTTCATCACTCACGAAGCTTCCCCCTGCAGGTACAGGGGCTCAAACCTGCTCCTTGTAAACTGTAATGTGCGCACTCAACCAGCCCCTCCCTCCCCCCTTCCTACCCAGGTATAAAGAGCCTCCTAGTCGGTAAGAGAGGAGACGGTGTGATCAGGTCCTGCGTTACGCACACAGACCACCGGCAGCAAGTGGCCTGCAGGGGCTGCTCTCTCAGGAATAGGTAGGAGGGTATTTCTTCCTTTTCTTTTTTATTTAGCTTTATTATGATAAAGACAGAGATAAATAGGGTGAGAGAGAGAGAGACAGAGACACCTGCAGCACTGCTTCACTGCTCCTGAAGTTTCCCCCAGGCAGGTGGGGACCAGGGGCTTGAAGCCTGGTAATAAGTGAATTCAATCTGGTGCGCCACTGCCTGGCCCCTGAGTTTCTTGTATACTAGTAGAGAGAATGGGGGCGGAGGGCTGGGGTTGCCTGTCACACTCCTGCCCACATGAAGACTGTGAGGGGGAGAGACCGGGTCAGAGGTTCCCCTTGGACTCCAGCTACAGCAGGTGTGGTGGCAGGGCCCCCGAGTGCTGTGGTCAGCGGCCGCTGGCCTCACGGTGCTGTCTCCAGCCCCGGCCACAGCCCCTCCTGCTTTTTCCCTTCGTGAGATTTTCCACAATTGGCTCCAAAGGGAAATTCCAGTGCAGCCCAGCCCTGGCTTCTAGCGGGAAGTAGATCAGATGCCCGGGGCCCTGATCCCAGTGTTCCACACGAAACCCCACCCCACGCCTCTGGGTCTCTGGAGGCCAGATGGCCCCAGATCCAGGCTGAGGTCCCCTCCCTGCTGCGGTATAAAACCATAAATCAGGCGTTTGCCAGGCTGACGGAACAGCAACAGTTCAGAGCTAGGCCGGTGGAAACCCCCAGGCTGAAGCCAATTCCAAGTGCAGAAACTAGCAGTCGGCTTCTAGCCATTCTGAGAATCAAGAGAAAAGGCTCTTAGGGGGCTGGGCGGTGGTGCACCTAATTAAGCACACAACTAAGCACCAGGACCCACGCAAGGATCTGGGTTCAAGCCCCCAGCGCCCCCCCCAACTACAGGGGGGGAGACGCTTCAAAAGCAGTGAAGTAGGTCTGCAGGTGGCTATCTTTCTCTCTCCCTCTCTCTCTTCCCCTCTTCTTTTAATTTCTCTCTGTCCTTTCCAATAAAATGGGGGAAATGCAGGCACCAAGCCCCAGTGATAACCCCGGAGGCAAATATATATAAATATGTATATCAATATTTATATGGAGGGGAGGAGAAGGCCCCACACCTGGCAACTAAATAGGACAGAATCTGCCCGAGTCCAGGTTTGTTAGGACACACTCCTTGCCCAGCCCCGACAACATCCCATCTCATGTACAGCTATTTGATCAGCGCCTTCTCACCAAGCAGTGGGCAGGGAGCTCTCTCTGCCTCTCTCTGTCTCACCTGTGAGGCAGACCGCTCCTTTTTGCTGTCCCGCCTGCTTCTTCTCTTACTATTTCTTTCTCTCCTTTGTTTGACTCCCACATTACTGCTGGGGCTTGGCTCTGGCACTATGAACCCACTACTCCTGGTGGCCATTTATTCCTTTCCTCTATTTTTATTTGCTAGGACAGAGAGACACTGAGAAGGGAGGGGGAGACAGAGAGGGAGAGAAGCAGAGAGACACCTGCAGACCTGCCTCACCGCTCATGAAGCTCCTCTGCTGCAGCTGAGGAGCCGGGGGCTTGAACCCGGGTCCTCGTGCATAGTACCATGTGCGCTTAATCAGGCGCACCGCTGCTGAACTCCCCTATTTCTTTTTTCATTATTGCATAGAGACAGCCAGAAGTCGAGAGAAAGGGGGAGACAGAGCGGCACCTGCAGCACTATTTCACCACTTGCAAAGCTTTCCCCCTGCAGTTGGGGACTGGGGGCTCGAACCCAGGTCCTTGAGCATTGCAACATGTGCTCTCAATGTGTGCCACCAACCACCCCCCCACACACTTCTTAAAAAAAAAAAAAAAACACGCTAAGCTCAAGGACCGGCGTCAGGATCCCAGTTCGAGCCCCCGGCTCCCCACCTGCAGGCAGGTCCCTTCACAGGCGGTGAAGCAGGTCTGCAGGTGTCTGTCTTTCTCTCCCTCTCTGTCTTCCCCTCCTCTCTCCATTTCTCTCTGTCCTATCCAACAACAACGACATCAATAATAACTACAACAATAAAACAACAAGGGCAACAAAAGGGAATAAATAAATTAAATTTAAAAAAAATAAAAAAAAAACAGTTTACTGCCACCTGCATTAGCGCTGGGCCTCTGCCAGCACAATGAATCCACCCCTCCGAGTGGCCTTCTTCCCTTTTCTTCCTTTTCATTCGATTTTACTGGACAACTCAGAAATCAATAGGGGAAGGGGAGAGAGAGAGGGAGAGAAGCAGAGAGACACCTATAGCCCCCTTCACTGCTCATAAAGCATCTCCCCCCTGCAGGTAGGGAGTGGGGGCTTGAACACAGGCCCTTGTGCCTGGCAAGATGTGAGCTCAACTGGGAGTGTCACCACTCGGCCCCCTGGTTGTACCTCTCAGGTTGTTTATTCCAATAAACTTCCTAGAACCTTTGCCGCATGCTGCCTTATTCTCCCGGTTCCCCTGGCACTGCCAGTCAGCTATGTCTTCACTCCCTGTGCCAATTCCCAGTTCGGCTCAGCCGTGCTGGAGCTGGCCTGGGCAGCGGGCAGCCAGGAGCCCCGGCAGCTTGGCAGGAAGGCAGTGGCTTCCTGGGGTGCAGGGAGGCGGCAGAGGAAACCAAAGCCCGAATCACAGGCTGCAGACACAGCCGCTGGGAAACCCCCAGCCTTCAACAAAAGGTGGAAAACACTCAGAAGTCACGCGTTCTACACCACCCCACCGCCCACACTCTGCTGGGGAAATTGGGGGCTCTCAGGCCGATGGGGGCTCCTCCACACCTCCTTCCCTGTTGGGGCTCATGCCGGAGGAGTGGCAGCTTCTAAGACAATAGGACCTGAGTGTAGGCTGGTCCCTGGCCGGGGAGACAGCACAGTGGTCTGAGCAACAGGTGTGCATGCCTGAGGCTCTGAAGAGCGCCTGGCCTCACTGTAAGCCAGAGCTGAGAAGTAAAAGGAAGGAAAGGAGGGAGCAAGGGGGAAGAAAGGAGGGAAGGGTGTATGGATCCAATTACAGAAGCCAGACCTCCCACCTTCTGCACCCTAAAAAACTTTGGCCCATACTCCCAAAGGGGTAGAAATGTTGAGGGATGATGACCAGAGGATTCTGAACTCCAGTTCCATCAAGACCCAGAGAGAGAGGAGGAAAAAAGAAAGGACATTCAGAAGTAGTGATAGGTGCAGGTGTGACTTAGAAAGGAAAAGAGAGGGAGCCGGGCGGTAGCGCAGCGGGTTAAGCGCAGGTGGCGCAAAGCACAAGAACCGGCGGAAGGATCCCGGTTTGAGCCCCCGGCTCCCCACCTGCAGGGGAGTCGCTTCACAGGCGGTGAAGCAGGTCTGCGGGTGTCTGTCTTTCTCTCCCCTTCTCTGTCTTCCTCTTCTCTCTCCATTTCTCTCTGTCCTATCCAACAACAATGACATCAGTGACAACAACAATAATAACTACAGCAATAAAACAACAAGGGCAACAAAAGGGAATAATAAATAAATACACACCAAAAAAAAAAGAAAGGAAAAGAGAGTGGTCTGGGAGGTGGCTCAGTGGATAAAGAGCTGGGCTCTCACACCTGAGGTCCTGAATTCGATGCCCAGCAGACTTATGTCTGGTGCTCTCTCTCTCCTCCTATCATTCTCATTAATAAATAAAGTAAAAATAACTTTAAAAAAAGAGAGAGAAAACAGGACCATAGAAAAATGGGGATATATATATATATATATATATATATGGCAAGTATACGTAAATATAGACAGTTATAGAAATCATAGTCAACCCATGCAGGTGACCTTGGGAGAATGACTACAGATTCCAATGGAGGGAATAGAGACACAGAACTCTGGTGGTGGGGACAGTGTGGAATTATACCTTGTTATCTTGTAATTTTGTAAATCAATATTAAACCATTAATAAGAAAAAAGAGAGGGAATGAAGAAAGGGAGAGAGAGAGAGAAAATACTGGGGGCCAGGCGGTAGTGCAGCCGGTTAACGTGGCACAAAGCACAAGGACTGGCAGAGGGATCCCGGTTCGAGCCCCCGACTCCCCATCTGCAGGGAAGTTGCTTCACAGGCGGTGAAGCAGGTCTGCAGGTGTCTGTCTTTCTCTCCCCCTCCCTGTCTTCCCCTCCTCTCTCCAGTTCTCTCTGTCCTATCCAACAACAGCAATAACAACAATGAAAAATTAAAAAAGAAAGAAAAT
The DNA here is from genome assembly GCF_950295315.1 of Erinaceus europaeus. Lineage (NCBI taxonomy): Eukaryota > Metazoa > Chordata > Mammalia > Eulipotyphla > Erinaceidae > Erinaceus > Erinaceus europaeus. Next base: position 6,492,908 of record NC_080174.1, read on the forward strand.
ACTTAAAAAACAAAACCTTAACCCAGTGCTGAGTAGGATTTCTGGCAGAGACAGGTAATGGGGGCCTGGGCACAAGCTCTACTCAAGCACACCCACCCCCCCCAATTTAGAACAGGCAGAATGGGGCACCTAGGGCCTGTTAGGGGGCTGCCTGGGGACAGACTCCCCTGGAGGAAGGTCATTAGCGACCGCGACCCCTGCCCCTGCAGGCAGCCTGGGAGAGAGAGGGGCCAGACGCCCATATGTCTGTCTGCTGCTTGCTCCAGCCTCTCCTCCACCTGACTGCTGAGGCCACAGGATGCAGGTGAGTGCTGGTGTGAGCACCTGGGGACAAAGGCTGGAGTGAACCCCTGGGGGACGGTCCCGCTGCTGAGTCCCGCTGCTGAGTTCTCTGAAGTTAGAAGGCTCGGAAACTAGAGGTCTTAGCTGTTCTCCTCCTCCTCCTCCCCTTTTTTTTTTCTCCCTCTCCCCCTTTCCCCTTTCTCTCATCTACACACCTCTAAAGCATGTATTGCCCTTTTTTAAAATTTTTTTATTTTATATTTATTTTTTATTTATTTTCCCTTTAGTGGCCCTTTTTTGTTGTAGTTATTATTGTTGTTGTTACTGATGTCGTCGTTGTTGGATAGGACAGAGAGAAATGGAGAGAGGAGGGGAAGACAGAGAGGGGGAGAGAAAGACAGACACCTGCAGACCTGCTTCACCGCCAGTAAGCGACTCCCCTGCAGGTGGGGAGCCGGGGGCTTGAACTGGGATCCTTCCACCGGTCCTTGCACTTTGCGCCACGACCACTTAACCCGCTGCGCCACCACCCGACTCCCCTGTCCTCTCTTCTATCCCTGCTTCGTCTCAATAACTGCTTCTCTCCCCGAAGCCTGGCTGTCTGCCTCCTGTCACTCCTCCGTGTAGTTGTCGGCCTAGAACCTGACCAGGGGAGCTTGGAGGCGACCTCTGTGCCCTCGGTCCTGTGCCTTCTCGATGCCCCACTACAGGCCCTGCCACCAACAGGGAGCAGGACTCCTCCTTTCTCTCTCTTAATATTTTATTTATTTACTTATTTATTTGTTTAGAGACAGATAGAAGTTGAGAGGGGAGTAGGGAGATAGTGAGAGAGACAGAGAGACATCTGCAGCCCTGCTTCAACACTTGTGAAACTTTCCTCCTGCAGGTGGGGACCAGGGGCTTGAACCCAGGTCTTTGAACATCGTGTACTCAACCAGGTGTGCCACCACCCATGGTTTGTCTCTCTTTGTCTCTCTCTCTCTGTCTCTCTCGCTCTCATTTCCTTTTAGAGGCAGAGGGAGACTGAGACCCACAGCACTGAAGCTTCCTCCAATGGGGTGGGAGCCGGGCTTGATCCTGGGTTGTGCACGTGGGGAAAAAGCACACCGCCCACTGAGCTATCTCTCCAGCCCAAGGCTCTTGGTTTTGTTTTGACTCCTCCCTCTAATTCTGTGCACATTGCCCAGACATGGCATGCTGAGGCTGCATCTATACCCGCGGGAGCCAGAGGCGCCTGGGAACTCCAGTCCGGCGTCTGTCATCATCAGTTCAAGGAACTGATCACAGGAGAGTCGAGGGACTGGAGCTCCACATTGCCCGAGGGAGTGGGGGGGGCCATGAGAGCTGTGTGAGCTGAGGCTACTGTGGTCCTGGGGGCCTCAAAGCAGGGGGTGCTACCCCCCCCCACCCCGCACTCCTCATCAGGCTCAGGGAACTGAGTCTGTCTGCACAAACCCTCTGGGCTGCCAGTGGATTGGCTGGACCTGAGACTAAGAACTGGGAGACAGCTTACCCAGTAGAGTGCACACTGGACCTGGGTTCGAGCCCCTGGCACCACATGGGAGCACCATGTGTAAGAAGCTTCACGAGCAGTGGGGCAGGGCTGTGGCATTCCTCTCCCCAGATATGACTGAACGAAAGAGCACGGAGCTGGGCAGTTGTGCCCCAGGTAGAGCGCGCACATCACCAGGTGCAAATGCCCAGGTTCAAGCCCCCAGTCCCTACCTGCAGAGGGAAAGCTTCGTAAGCAGTGAAGCAGGGCTGCAGGTGTTGATCTCTCTCTCTCTCTCTCTCTCTCTCTCTCTCTTCCCTCTCAAATTCTCTCTGCCTCTATCCAAAATAAGTAAATAAATCATCTTTAAGGTAATAACTCTGCACTATCATATTTAGTTTATACATTCCCTTGCCCAAGCAGTACAAAAAAAGCCAAGGACAGGTCGAGCGGTGGGGGTAGAGTGTAGACATTCTAGTGTGCTGGGACCAGGTGCAAGCCCTACTCCCCACCTGCAGGGGGCACTTCCTGAACTATGAAGCAGGTCTGCAGGTGTCTCTTTCTCCCTCTATAACCACCTCCCCCTCAATTTCTCTCTGTCCTATGGCAGAAAAGTAGAAGAAAAGGGGGTAAAACGGCCACCAGGAGTGGTGGATTTATTGTGCTGGCACCAAGCCCCAGCGATAACCCTTGTGGCAACTAAATAAATAAATAAAAGAATAAAATTTAAAAATTTGAAGGGAGGTTCGGGAGGTGGCACAGTGGATAAGGTGTTGGACTCTCGAGCACGAGGTCCTGAGTTTAATCCCTGGCAGCACATGTACCACAGTGATGTCTGGTTCTTTCTCTCTCCTCCTATCTTTCTCTCTTTTTACAAAAAGGTTGTTGTTTTTTTTTTTTTTTTGGTTATCTTTATTTATTGGATAGAGACAGATAGAAATCGAGGTGGGGGGAGATAGAGGGGGAGAAAGACAGAGACACCTGCAGCTCTGCTTCACCACTCGCAAAGCTTTCCCCCTGCAGATGGGACTGGGGGCTTGAACCCGGGTCCTTGTGCCCTGTAATGTGTGCGCTCAACCAGGTGAGCCAAAGCCAGGCCCCAAGGTTTTTTTTTTTTAATTTTATTATATTTATTTATCAGATAGAAGCAACCAGAAATCAAGGGGGGAGGGACAGAGAGGGAGAGAGACAGAGAGAACCTGCAGCCTGGCCGTTACCACTCATGAAGCCTCCCCCTGCAGGTGAGGGCCGGGGGCTTGAATGTAGGTCCTTCTGCACTGTAACCTGTGTGCTCAGCCAGGAGTGCCACCACCCGGTCCCCTCTTCCTATCTTCCTCATTAATAAATTTTTTAAAATCTTTTTTAAAGTATTTAGTGAAAAGGAGAGAAAGATACAGAAGAGTCCACAGAACTGGTGGAATCGTGCAGATGCACAATGTCCCAGTGAGGGGCTGGACGGTGGTGTAGCTGCTTGAGCGCACATATCACAATGTGCAAGGACCCAGATTCGAGCCCCAGTCTCTGCCTGCAAGGTGAAAGCTTTGCAAGTGGTGAAGCAAGGTGGCAGGTGTCTCTGTGTCTCTCCCTCTCTACCTCTCCCTTTCCTCTTTCTAGCTGTTTCTATCCAATAAAGGAATAACTAAAAAAAAAAATTTTTTTTTGATGTCCCAGTAACAAAAAGGAAGAAGGAAGAGAGAGAGGAAGGATGTTGAATGAACTTCCTGCCAGGAATAGCCCTACCCCTTAGGAGGAAGGAAGGAAGGAAGGAGGGAAGGAAGGAAGGAGGGAAGGAGGGGAGGAAGGAAAGATGTTGAATGAACTTCCTGCCAGGGACAGCCCCACCCCGTGGGTGCACCCTGTCTCCTACAGGTGACACCCACCACTGGCCTGAGGCCAGACCCCAACCCTGGGCCTCCCACCTCCCCTCCCCACCCCCAGCCTGCTCTCTGTGTCCTTCCTCCTGGACTGGCTTCCTGTGACTAACAGGCTGCTCACCTGGGGCTGGCCACAGTCCCAGATTTTCACTCCCTCCCTCCAGCCCTGAGGGACCAGCCAAACCAGTTCCTGTCCCTGCCTGAGTTCCAGTCTCTGTCTCCCTCCCTGAGGCCAGGAGTGCCCCCCACCCCCCAGGCTCACGCAGCCCCAGCTAAGCCAACAGACACAAGAACAAATTAACAGGCAATTTCTGGTGCTGGGGAGAAAAGAAAGTGTCCCCCTCAGGATGTCCCTTTCAGGGCCTGGCTTTCTGCTGTGGAGTCACCTCTTGGGACTGGTGTGCAACCCTGAAAAACTCTAAAGGTGAAGGGTAAAAGGTCAAGGGCAGTGGACCAGAGGCAGGCAACCTGTGTCTGCCCAGTCATTCCCCCCGGGGAAATCTTGTTCTAGAAGCTTCTCTCTGGGGACGCTCGTGTGGAGAGAAGCACTCGGCCAGCCGCCTTGGTGTCTGGTCCGCGCTGCCTGGTTGTTGAGAGAGCTTCCCAGAAGGAAGAACTGCGCGCTGCCTGGTTGTTGAGAGAGCTTCCCAGAAGGAGGAACCGACTGCGAGAAAAATCAGGCATATCCAGGGCAAGACAGCCACTGTAATGGCTCGGGGGTCTCAACAAACACAGGACATAGCTGGGGCAAAGTGACTATCACACCTCGTGTCAGCGAGCCGCTTCAGGCCAACCTCAACTCCCACCCAATGACGACACTCAACCAGCCGCCTTCCCTGCACGCAGGCCCCCACCCCTTATCTCTGCCCTCCTTTTGAAACATTTTTTTAATCTATTACTTAGTAGCTAGAGACAGAGAGAAGGGGGAAAATGGGGAGGGAAAGAGAGACATCTGCAGACCTGTCTCACCACTCATAAAGTCCCCCCTGCAGGTGGGGAGCAGGGGCTTCAACCCGGGTCCCTGAGCACTGTGATGTGTGCACTTAATCAGGCGTGCCACCACCTGGCATCTTAAAGCTTTTACTTTTGTGGTCCGGGAGGTGGCGCAGTGGATAAAGCATTGGACTCTCAAGCATGAGGTACTGAGTTCAATCCCTGGCAGCACATATACCAGAGTGATATCTGGTTCTTTCCTTCTCTCCTCCTATCTTTCTAATAAATAAAATATTAAAAAAAAACTTTGGGGGGTCGGGCGGTGGCGCAGCAGGTTAAACGCACATGGCGCAAAGTGCAAGGACCGGCGTAAGGATCCCGGTTCGAGTCCCCAGCTCCCCACCTGCAGGGGGGTCGCTTCACAGGTGGTGAAGCAGGTCTGCAGGTGTCTGTCTTTCTCTCCCCCTCTCTGTCTCCTCTCCTCTCTCGATTTCTCTCTGTCCTATCCAACAACAACAACAATAATAATAATAACCACAACAATAATAAAAAAAACAAGGGCAACAAAAGGGGAAAAAATGGTCTCCAGGAGCAGTGGATTTGTGGTGCAGGCACCGAGCCCCGGCAATAGTCCTGGAGGGAAACACACACACACACACACACACACACACACACACAATGGAATAAAAGGGGAAAATAATGGCTTCCCAGGAGGAGTGGATTCATGGTGCAGGCACCGAGCCCTGGCAATAACCCTGGAGGCAAAAAAAAAAAAACAAAAAAAAACCCATCTTTTTCTTCTTTTTTTTTTCTTTTTTAAATGCAATTAATTAATTGACAGAAATAGAAATAAATTGACAGGGGAAAAGGGACAGAGAGGGAGAGAGAGACACCTGCAGCCATGCTCCACCGTCCATGAAGCTCCCCCCCTATTTTTCTGTCAGCTATCCCCAACCTGGCCTTTGGGGGCAGCACACGCTCCCTCTGCCTGCCCCTCCCCATCCCCCCTGCACCTGAGCCCGGCCCTCCCCTGCATTTCAGCTCTGCTCAGGTGTGGAACCCCCCCCCCTCAGAGGCCCACTCATACCCCTGCTTGCATGGGAAGCCCTGGACACCCAGTGTCTCCTGGGAAGGGGGTCAGGAGGGGTGCCAGGTGAGAGGCACAGGATGGAGGGGTGAGTCCAGGGAGGGTGTCAGCGGCCACCAGGGTTACCTGGCCCCAGTGTGGCCGTCCTGCTGGTGTCCTGGGGCCGCCGACAGCCAAGCCTCAACCACTGCCAGGAACTCCCCCATGGCTGGAAGTTGAAGGTCAAGGTGTGGGTAGGTCTGTTTGTCTGTCTGTCCCTCCTCTTATTCCAAGGACCCAGAACCACCTTACTTTCTTTCACTCAGCCCCACCTCCCACCTCTCCCAAAAAGCCCCCCTGGTACCCCCAGGGCTCACCACAGTGACACAAACAGCTTTCATTTTTGGGGGGAGGATAACTCAATGCCCCTCGAAGCACCCACCTGAGTCCCACAGGGAATGGCAGGTAAACGGCACACAAGCAGATTTTGGTGCTGGGGAGAAGAGAAAGGAGAGGGCCCAGGGAGAGCTGGGGACGGGGCTTCTGAGGTCGGTGCCACTCTGATGGGAGACCGCTCCTTCTTTCACGGAGTTAAGTGAGCCGCCATGTAGCTAACGGCAGTCTACACAGTTCCCAGCATTTTGCCCTCAAATGCATGTGTGTGTGTGTGTGTGTGTGTGAGAGAGAGAGAGAGAGAGAGAGAGAGAGAGAATGAGAATACAATGTGGTCTCCTGTTTCTGTTTACTCTTTCAAGATAAAATTCTAATTTTTTAAATTTTATTTATTTTACTTGATAGGACACAGAAAATTTCAGAGGGAAATGGGATAGAGAAGGAGAGAGACAGAGAGCCAGACCTGTTGTATGTTTTACATTGGGTTCTAGTTCTCCCCCGCCAAGAGAATTGGATCAGTCCTGCTAATTTCGCGGTCCCGCTTGGCCCCGCCCCAAGGAACCCCGAGAGAGGGTTCCTGAGTTCCAGAAGGAGAGTTGGAGGGTTCCACAGTTGGAGAGTTGAAGAGTTGCAAAGTTAGAGAGTTCCTGAGTTCCGGAGTAAGAGAGAGTGCTTGCGAGAGAGGGTTCCTGAGTTCCAGAGTAAGAGAGAGTGCTTGCGCCACCGCAAAGAGACAGCAGAGTTCTGCTTGGTGATTAGTTTGTTTTAGTTTATGAATCGTTGTTCCTGAATAAAGAAATACAGCTTCCCTGCCCAGCCGTTGTCTCCGCGTCTCTGTTACCTGCCCGTGAAGCTAACCCAGCCAGCTAGAGCCGCCGAAATTTTAGCAACACAGAACTGTAGCACTGCTTCACTGCTTGCCAAGTTTTTCCCGGGTGGGTCAAGACAAAATTCTAACAAGCACTTAGTGACCTTGCTTTCCTAACAGCAGAGCCAGAAAACTGAAAGGAGGTGCTAGAATGACAGCAGAGTGATGCTGCAGAGACTTTTCAAAAAAGTTGAATAGACAGGGGCTGGGCAGTAGCACACCAGGTTAAGTGCACATAGTGAGAAGCCCAAGAACTGGTGCAAGGATCTGGGTTCGAGCCCCCAGCTCCACACCTGCTGGGGGGTCACTTCACAAGCAGGCGGTGAAGCGAGTCTGCAGGTGTCTGTCTTTGTCTCCCCCACTGTCTTCCCCTTCTCTCTCCATTTCTCTGTCCTAGCCAACAACAACAGCAGGAACAACAACAGCAACAATGAGAAAATGATGACCCCCAGGAGCAGTGGATTCCTAGTGCAGGCACAGAGCCCCACCGAAAACCCTAGAGGCAAAAAAAAAAGTTGAATAGAGGGGGTTGGGCAACGGCGCACCAGGTCAAGTGCACATAGTGTGATGCACAAGGCCCAGCGCAAGGACCCCGGTTCAAGCCCCTGGCTCCCCGCCTGCAGAAGGGTCGCTTCACAAGTAGTGAAGCAGGTCTGCAGGTGTCTATCTTTCTCTCACCTTCTCTATCCCCTCTCCTCTCTCAATTTCTTTCTGTACTATCCAATAATAATAATAATAAAGTGGAAAAATTGGCCTCCAGGAGCAGCAGATTTGTGGTGTAGGCACTGAGCCCCTGGAGGCAAAAAAAAAAAAAAAAAGTTGAACAGAGAAATTGAGAGGGAAAGGGAAGATAGAGAGAGAGAAAGATAGACACCTGAGGACCTCCATCACCACTTACAAAGCTTCCCCCTACAGGTGGGAACTGGTGGGCTTGAACCTGGGTCCTTGCACATGGTAATAGGTGCACTCAACCGAGTGTGCCACCACCCAGCCCTCTGCAAAACAACATTCCTGCCGGAGGCGTTGAGGTCTGCACCACCATAAGCCAGAGCTGAACAGTTCTCTAGTAAAAATAAATAAATAAATAAATAAATAAATAAATAAATAAATAAATTTTAAAAACTCCAAGGAAGGTTGACTGAAGCAGATACCCCACAAGACCCAGGGTCTGCACGCCACATACACAGGCAGAGTTCCTGCAATCCGTCACTTCTGTGGCCTCAGGTACCTTGTTCCCAGGTGTCAGGTTAAGCTCCATGACTGGATTAAAAATGTCACTGCAGGGAGAGGGTTCTATTAGTAGAGTGTGGGGTTTACCACGCACAAGGTCTGGGGTCGGTGACCAGCACCGTGGAGAGAACCCAGGAAGCTCCATGGAGGATGGGCAGGGCTGTGGGGTCTCTCTTCTCTCAACACCAGACACAGCACCCAGGGAGCCCCACGGAGGGTGGGCAGGGCTGTGGGGTCTCTCTTCTCTCAACACCAGGCACAGCACCCAGGGAGCCCCATGGAGGGTGGAGCAGGGCTGTGGGGTCTCTCCTCTCTCAGCACCAGGCACAGCACCCAGGGAGCCCCATGGAGGGTGGAGCAGGGCTGTGGGGTCTCTCCTCTCTCAACACCAGGCACAGCACCCAGGGAGCCCATGGAGGATAGGGCAGAGCTGTGGGGTCTCTCCTCTCTCAGCACCATGCACAGCACCCAGGGAGCCCATGGAGGATAGGGCAGAGCTGTGAGGTCTCTCCTCTCTCAGCACCATGAACAGCACCCAGGGAGCCCCATGGAGGGTGGGCAGGGCTGTGGGGTCTCTCCTCTCTCAACACCAGGCACAGCACCCAGGGAGCCCATGGAGGATAGGGCAGAGCTGTGGGGTCTCTCCTCTCTCAGCACCATGCACAGCACCCAGGGAGCCCATGGAGGGTGAGCAGGGCTGTGGGGTCTCTCCTCTCTCAGCACCATGAACAGCACCCAGGGAGCCCCATGGAGGGTGGGCAGAGCTGTGGGGTCTCTCCTCTCTCAGCACCATGCACAGCACCCAGGGAGCCCATGGAGGGTGGGCAGGGCTGTGGGGTCTCTCCTCTCTCAGCACCATGAACAGCACCCAGGGAGCCCCATGGAGGGTGGGCAGAGCTGTGGGGTCTCTCCTCTCTCAGCACCATGAACAGCACCCAGGGAGTCCCATGGAGGGTGGGCATGGCTGTAAGATCTCTCCTCTCCTGTCTGCCTGTCTATCTCACTCTTTAAATGTATAGAATACACACACTTACCTATATATACTAGTGCCCTTTCAGCTGGGCTGTTCAGTTCTGCCCAGAACATGCCATAGAGGCTCAGACCATGCTCCCATTCCAGGCTCTGAGGAGTCTCTGTAATGCTCAATATTTTTAGCCTCCTAGAGGGGAAAGTCCTACTTCCTCCTCAGCCAATAAAGATCAGAACTTTAAAAAGTACCATGGGTGGGGGTGTGTGTGTAGAAGGATCCCAGTTCGAGCCCCCCCCCCCAGCTCCCCACCTGCAGGAGGTCGCTTCACAAGCAGTGAAACAGGTCTGCAGGTGTCTGTTTTTCTCTCACCCTCTCTGTCTTTCCCCCTCCTCTCCATTTCTCTCTGTCCTATCCAACAACAACAACAAGAACAACAAGGGCAACTAGATGGGAAAAAATGGCCTCTAGGAGCAGTGGATTCATAGGGGAGCACCAAGCCCCAGTGATAATCCCAGAGGCAAAAACAAAAAGTACCACCAGGAGCCAGGAGCCAGCCCACCTGGTTGGCCACACATCCAGGTTGATGTGGGTCCGATCCCTGGCACCACGTGGCAGCACCATGGACAGCACGGGGGGGGGGGAGCCCCCTGGATGGTGGAGCAGTGCTAGTTTCTCTCCTGTCTGTCCCGCTCTTATAAACAAAGTATGAATGAAGTTTGGATGAGTGGCACCCACTCACTAGCCCTGTGCATGTGCAACGCCCTACGCTCATTCCCCAGCACCGCAGAGAAACTAAATAGTGCTGGGGCATGAAATTAATAATTAGCTAATTCTAGTCCTACTGGTGGCCAGGACCTGAGAACTACATTTCCCAGGAAATCTTGCGAAGCTTATGACCCTCACGAAGCCACGCCCATCTTCACCTCCGCGAATCACAAGACACCACGTCAATGAGACTGGACCAATGGAGATCTAGCCAAGGTTCACAACAAAACGCCCCCTGCTCCTCCCTCCCCTACCTGGCCTGTTAAAGATTATTCCACTGTCTTTGGAAGGTGTCTGCTGAAGTGTCCCGACCTCGTGCCCTTGATCTACCCTCCTAAACAGTTATTCCAAAATAACATAACATAACATAACATAACATAACATAACATAACATAACATAACATAACATAACATAACATAACATAACAACATGTATCCCGAAACAAATAAATGAAATATGATTTCTTCCTTTTGTAAATTTTCTTTATTTTTATTTTCCCCTTTTTGCTCGTTGTTGTTATTGCTGTCATTGTTGTTGAATATGACAGAGAGAAATGGAGAGAGGAAGGGAAGACAGAGAGGGAGAGAGAAAGACACCTGCAGACCTGCTTCACCGCCTGTGAAGCGACTCCCCTGCAGGTGGGAAGCTGGGGGCTCGAACCGGGATCCTTAAACCGGTCCTTGTGCTTTGTGCCATGTGCGCTTAACCCGCTGCACCACCGCCCGGCTCCCAACAATCTAACTATTCCTAAATAATCCTGATTCCAGCACCATGCGGGTGGCTGCAGCTCCCTCCCTGCCCTGTGCATGCCATCTGCCCTGTGACTGGACCCTCATAAACTGACTTCCCCCTCAACCTTGTCTGCTGATTGAGTCTCAGGGCCCAGTGATTCTGTGCATCCTTCCACCACCTGACAGCACCTGGGGGCCCATAAAACTTCAATCAGGGGCCAGCCAGTGGTGCAGGGTGCACACATTACTATATGGGTTCAAGCCCCAGGTCCCCACGTGAAGAGGGGAAACTTTACGAGCAGTGAAGCAGTGCTGCAGGTAGGTATCTCTACTTCTCTCATCTCTCTCTCTCTCTCTCTCCCTCCCTCCCTCCCTCTCTCTCCTCACACCCTATGGAAAAGAAAAAGAAACAAAGGCCGCCAGGTGTGGTGGAGTTGTGCAGGCAGCAAGTCCCAGTGACATGGTGGCAAAATAAATGCACAGATAAGTAACAGCACCCCAGAAGGTGGAACAGTGGCATGGAGCCCTTAGTCTGATTCTCAGAGTGATGCTGATTCTCTCTCACTCATCAATCAGTCAATAAACCTTTTTAAAATGAGACTGAAAAAAATCAATCAATAATAATGGTACAAACAGCAAGCTTTGGGGCTGGGTGGCGGCTCGTCTGGTAGAGCTCACACATGCAGGAGGACTCAGGTTCAAGCCTCTGATCCCCATCTGCATGGGTGAAGCTTCACCAGTGGTGGGGCAGGTCTCTAGGTCTCTCTCTCTGTGTGTTGGTGCGTGTGTGTGTGTTGGTGTGTGTGTTGCCGCGCGCGCGCGCGTGTGTGTGTGTGTGTGTGTTTCTCTCAGAAAATGAGAGGAAGACAGTGGTCACCAGAAATTGTGGCGTCATTGTTCAGGCACAAAGCCCCAACGACAACCCTGGTGTCAAAAGAAGAAGAAGAAGAAAGAAACCCTACAAAAACAAAGATTTTTTTTTGGTGCACCAGCTCCTCCTCCTCTGCTCTGGGGCCGCGCCCCTGTTGGAAGACAAACCCCCCCAACCCCTCCCCTCTGTGTTCTGGGTGAAGAGAGCCCCAAATGGTACTGAGCAAGCTAGACAGGTGGCACGCCTCTGCCAGTCCACATGTCCCAGTGTCCCTTTTTCATCCACAGACATTATTATTATTATTATTATTATTATTATTATTATTATTATTATTATTAAACTATGTGCTGTGTTTACCAGCTTTTTGATTTTTTAATGTATTTATTTATTTATTTTAATATTTATTTATTTTCCCTTTTGTTGCCCTTGTTTTATTGTTGTGGTTATTGTTGTTGTTCTTGATGTCGTCATTGTTGGATAGGACAGAGAGAAATGGAGAGAGGAGGGAAAGACAGAGAGAGGGAGAGAAAGACAGACGCCTGCAGATCTGCTTCACCGCCTGTGAAGCGAACCCCTTGCAGGTGGGGAGCCGGGGGCTTGAACTGGAATCCTTATGCCGGTCCTTGCACTTGGCGCCACCTGCGCTTAACCCGCTGTGCTACTGCCTGACTCCCCACAGACTTTATTATTAATTAATTACTGTTTGTATGTTAAGTATGCTTTTTTTTTTTTCCAGAGCCCTGCTCAGCTCAGGCTGGTGGTGGTGCTAGTAACTGAACCTGAGAATTGGAGCCTCAGGCAGGAGAGTCTCTTTGCATCACCACCATGCTGTCTACCCCCCAGAGCCTTTTTAATTTTTTTTATATTTTATTTATTCCCATTTGTTGCCCGTGTCTTTTTTTATTGTTGTTGTTACTGATGCCATTTATTGTTGGATAGGACAGAGAGAAATGGAGAGAGGAGGGGAAGACAGAGAGGGGGAGAGAAAGACAGACACCTGCAGACCTGCTTCACCACCTATGAAGTGACTCCCCTGCAGGTGGGGAGCTGGGGGCTCGAACTGGGATCCTTAATGCAGGTCGTTGTGTTTTGCACCACCTGTGCTTAACCCACTTAACCTGCTGTGCTACGGCCAGGCTCCCCATCCAGAGCCTTTAAATCACTAACATGTGCGCTCAACCAGCTGTGCCACCACCCGGCCCCCAGAGCCTTTAAATCAAACAGACAAGCCCACTGCTGGCCCCGGCAGTGATGTCACCAGTCCCTTCAGCAGGGCACAGCATGTCACAGCTCTCTCCTGCTCTCCCCTACACCCAACCCCCAGCTGCTGTGGGGCAGCTGGTCCTGCGGGGCACCAGGTCCTCCCTGGGTGCAGAGAGGCTCCCGCACACGGTGCTGGCTGCCAGGAGGAAACCCCAGGCTGCATGCCCATAGGGACAGCCCCAGCTGACCAGAGAGAGCATAGTGCCAGCCGCCACCTCCCACTCCAGACTCCTCACAAACTCTGCACCACAAAACCACTAAACACAGAGATGGGGCGGGGACTTCACAGTCCCACTAGGAAAAGACAGAGGCAGGCTGGGAGTATGGATGAACCTGCCAATGCCCATGTCCAGCGGAGGAGCAATTACAGAAGCCAGAACTCCCACCTTCTGCACCCTGAGGGGGGGAAATGTTAGGGGAAGATGACCAGAGGGCTCCGAAGCCCCATTCCACCAGGACTGAAGCATTTGTCACCAGGAATCTTGTTGTTACACCATCACTGAAAGGGAAGTGAATCTGGAAAACACCAGAGGAAGCCAGGCATCTCTTATGTGAGAGAGAAGAGGAAAACATGAAGGACCCTCAGAAGTAGTAATAGGTGTAGGTGTGACTTAGAAAGGAAGTGATGGGGAGTCGGGCGGTAGCGCAGCGGTTTAAGTGCGTGTGGCACAAAGCGCAAGGATTAGCTTAAGGATCCCAGTTCAAGCCCCCGGCTCCCCACCTGCAGGGGAGTTGCTTCACAGGCGGTGAAGCAGGTCTGCCGGTGTCTGTCTTTCTCTCCCTCTCTCTGTCTTCCCCTCCTCTCTCCATTTCTCTCTGTCCTATCTAACAATGATGACATCAATAACTACAACAATAAAACAACAAGGGCCACAAAAGGGAAAGTAAATCAATAAATAAGAAGTGACGGTAGGACCATTGAAAAAATGGGAAAAATACATAGAGATATAGATAGCTGTAGAATCAGCCTGTACCAGTGACCTTGGGAGAACCACTGCAGTATCCAGTGGAGGGAATGGGGACACAGAGCTCTGGTGGTGGGAACAGTGTGGAATTATATCCCTATTATCTTACAGTTTTGTAAATAAATATTAAATCGCTAAAGCAACAAAAACAGATCACTGCACAGAAGCTTCCTTCAATGCAATGAGGGCCAGGTTCGAACCTGGGTCACACACAAGACCATTTTGCCAGGCCACAACATGGTGACTTAGTGTGTGGTGTCACTTCACAACAGGGCCACTTTAAGACAGCCGATGGCTCTAAGAAGCTGACATGGGCTCGGGACCCAGCGCAGCGGATGTGCCCATAGCCACTGACTCTGCTCCTGCTCTGCTTATCTTTTGGCCACAAAGGCTATCGCTGTGCCTCCAGGATTCCACCACTCCTGGCAGGCAGCCACTTTTCTAAATCAATATTTTAATATTTATTTTGTGTGTGTGTGTGAGAGAGAGAGAGAGAGACAGAGAGACAGAGAGACCAGAGCCCTGTTCAGCTCTGGCTGATAGTGGTGCTGGGGACTGAACCTTAGATCCTGAAGCCTCAGGCATGAACGTCTTCTGTAGAATCATTATGCTGTCTCTTCTGCCCTCTGGCAGTCACTTTTTTAAAAAAATATATTTATTTATTCCCTTTTGTTGCCCTTGTTTTATTGTTGTAGTTATTATTGTTGTTATTAATGTCATCGTTGTTGGATAGGACAGAGAGAAATGGAGAGAGGAGGGGAAGACAGAGAGGGGAAGAGAAAGACAGACACCTGCAGACCTGCTTCACCACTTCACCAGAGCAAGGCAGCAGGCTTTTCTCACATGGTTGTGACTCCTGGGGGGGGAGGACCATCAATTAAGTAGGAAGTGGATGTCAACGGCAGCTGGTGGACACAGAGCCCGGCTCACCCTGGGTCTGGCCACCTTCTAGATCTTTCTAGATCCTGGGTGCCTAGATCAGCTCTGTCCTCCTGGGTCAGAGCACTTTTCTCAACTTTCTCTGAAAATAACAGGGGGTGCCACAGAGGGGTGAGTAAACAAACAAATTAATCCCAGAGGACAGAGGGAACATGCAGTGGGCACAGGGCTGCCCCTGGGCAACTGGGGCTGTGCCCACTCCGCCTCCTCGGGCTGCCCTGGAGGTGCTGGATATGGGCCATTTCCACTCTCTCACTTTTTCTGCTGGCGTTTTCTCTTTGGTCAACACACAGATATTACTACTGTTTTTACTGTATTTGCTTTTTGCAGGCTAGGCATCACGATGCTTAGCTCCATCACTCCAGGCTACCCCATTCACAGGGAGTTACAGGTATCGATAGAGACAGGGTGGGCCAGGAGGTGGCGCGGTGGATAAAGCATTAGACTGCGGTGGATAAAGCATTAGACTATCTATCAAGCGCATGTGCCAGAGTGATGTCTGGTTCTTTCTCTCTCCTCCTATCTTTCTCAGGAATAAATAAATAAAGTCTTTAAAAATAAACACATAAATAAATAAAAGAGATAAGAGATAGAGTAGTTTTTTTTTTTTCCAGATAAAGGGGCTGAAGAGATAGCACAGTGATTTTTTTTTCCAAAAGACTTTCCTGCCTGAGGCTTCAAAGGTCCCCCAAGTTCATTCCTCAATACTACCATACCATCAGCCAGAGCTGAACAGGGCTCTGGTTTAAAAAAACAATAAATAAATAAATAAATAAGAAAGTGAGAAATGTTATGCATGTACAAACTATTTATTGGCGACAGTAAAACATTACTCCCCAATAAAGAAATTTAAAAAAATAAAACCTTTTATAGAAATAAATAAAACTACACAAGAGGTGGCACAGTGATAAGAGCAATAAACCTACAAGCAAGAGGTTCCAGGTTTGATACCTGGCACTGCATGAATCAGAGTAATGCTCAGTTTCTCTTTTCTCTCTCTCCTAAACAAATAACCAAAAGGTTTTTTTTTTTTTTCAGAGAGAGAGATGGAGATAGAAAATAAAAGACAGAGAGAGGAGAGACCCCACAGCCCTGCCCACCCTCCATGGAGCTCCCTGGGTACTGTGCATGGTGCTGAGAGAGGAGAGACCCCACAGCCCTGCCCACCCTCCATGGGGCTCCCTGGGTGCTGTCCATGGTGCTGAGAGAGGAGAGACCCCACAGCCCTGCCCATCCTCCATGGGGCTCCCTGGGTGCTGTGCATAGTGCTGAGAGAGGAGAGACCCCACAGCTCTGCTCCACCATCCATGGGGTCCCTGGCTGCTGTGCATGGTGCTGAGGAGAGATCCCACAGCCCTGCCCACCCTCCATGGGGCTCCCTGGGTGCTGTGCATGGTGTTGAGAGAAGAGAGACCCCACAGCCCTGCCCACCCTCCATGGGGCTCCCTGGGTGCTGTGCCTGGTGCTTAGAGAGGAGAGACCCCACAGCTCTGCCCCACCCTCCATGGGGCTCCCTGGGTGCTGTGCCTGGTGCTGAGAGAGGAGAGACCCCACAGCCCTGCCCACCCTCCATGGGGCTCCCTGGGTGCTGTGCAGGGTGCTGAGAGAGGAGAGACCCCACAGCCCTGCCCACCCTCCATGGGCTCCCTGGGTGCTGTGCATGATGCAGAGAGAGGAGAGACCCCACAGTCCTGCCCATTCTCCATGGGGCTCCCTGGGTGCTGTCCCATGTGGTCCTGGGGCTCAAACCAGGGTCTCAGGCACCTCAAGGTGTATGGTTTCCACCTGCTGAGCTGGCCCCACCCCAGTTTCTCCTTTCAAATGTTGGGGTGCAGGATGATGTCTCACTAAAGAGTAAAAGACTCAGGCTGAGGTCTAGGACCCACCTGCAGGGACAGTGGGGCAGTGGGACAGTGAGCAGGGACAGGACCTACCTGAGAGCCTGGAGGGGGGTGAGACAAGGCCTGCAGGGCAGCTGGGTCAGAGCCACAGAACCAGCTCACACCCTGGGCACACAAGTCCTGTGCTCTGACGATGACCACACACACACACACACACACACACACACACACACACACACACACACACACACACACACCACTGCTGTCTGCTGAGTCTGGGTTGTGGACCAGGGAAAGCAGGTACCCAGCCCAGTGTGGGCTCTGAGGCAATCACCTAGTCAGACCCGCCGCCCACCACAGAAGCAAAGTCTGGGAGCAGCTATGGGCCCCCACCTTCTGGAAAAGGGCTCTTAATGTTTTTAAGTCTTTTTCACCTTAACAAGGAAAGCAAAAACAAACAAACAAAAAAAAAAAAACGACAAAAGCATTTTGGACTACGATTTCAGGAAGACCCTCTCCCATCCTGAGGCTTTAAAAGCTTGAAGCTAGGGAGGGGTAGAGAGCCTAGTGGTTCTGCAGACTCTCATAGCTGAGGCTTCAAAGTCCTCGGTTTTGGTGTATTTCACCAAAGTAAAAGACTCTGGGATGGGTGGGGGGAGAGTTCAGGTCCTGGAACAGGATGGCAGAGACCTAGTGGGGGTTGTATTGTTATGTGGAAAACTGAAAAATGTTATGCATGTACAAAGTATTGTATTTACTGTCAAATGTAAAACATTAATCCCCCAATCAAGGGGGAAAATTATAAATAAATAAATAAATTTAGAAATCCAGGGAGTCGGAAGGTAGTACAGTGGGTTAAGCACAGCTGGTGCAAAGCATAAGGGCCAGTGTAAGGATTCTGGTTCAAGCCCCCGGCTCCCCACTTGCAGGGGTGGTCTCTCTCTCATAAAACTAAATTGGTCTTTTTAAAATGCCCCAAACAAGTTTCACTTAATTAGTTAAAAGACAAAACAGACTTCAAAGATGACTGCTAGGCTAACTGGCCACAGTGGACCTCATGCTTTCTGTTCTAGAAGGATCTTCCTGAGGCTAGAGAGAAACCTTAATGGTTATGTAAAGAGTCTCATGCCTGAGGCTCTGGAATCTCAGGCTCATCCCAGCACCAGCATAAGCCAGAGCTGAGCAATGCTCTGCTTTCTGTCTCTCTTTCCCTGTATCTCTTTCTCATTAAAGTAAATAATAGATATAGTTTTAAATATTTATTTATTCTCTTTCGTTGCCCTTGTTGTTTTATTGTTATTATTGTTGTTGTTATTGATGTTGTCATTTTTGGATAGGACAGAGAGAAATGGAGAGAGGAGAGGAAGACAGAGAGGGGAGAGAAAGATAGACACCTGCAGACCTGCTTCACCGCCTCCAAAATATATTAAAAAAAAAAAAGAAAAAGAAAAGAAAAGGGAGTTGGGTAGTAGTGCTGCAGGTTAAGTGCAGGTGGCACAAAGCGCAAGGATCCATGTAAGGATCGCCGTTTGAGCCCCCGGCACCCCACCTGCAGGGGAGTCGCTTCACAAGTGGTGAAGCAGGTCTGCAGGTGTCTGTCTTTCTCTCTTCCTCTCTGCCTTCCCCTCCTCTCTTCATTTCTCTCTGTCCTGTCCAACAACAATGCCATCAATAACAACAACAATAATAATTACAACAATAAAACAACAAGGGCAACAAAAGGGAATAAATATTTAAAGAAAAGAAAAAGAAAGACCTTCTCTCATGTATATGTACCCCAGGCCAGGCTTAATCTCCTAATGGAGAAATACACATTACATGACTTGGCTGAATCCGTTTTTAAACCATCCGTTTGGAGAAGAGGAATGTTTTTGGCATAGGAATTCTCAAATGTGGAGTCGCCCAGCGTGAACGCAGCTGTAATCCCCCTGCTGGGCCTTTTAAACTCGCCCTCAAACCAAGAGATGAACCTTTTGCTTTGGATCCAAGTGGAATGAAGCAGGCGTCCAAACTGGGACTGTTCTGGGGCTTTCCTTCCAGATCTTAGCAAATGACCAAACTTGGACTTTTCTGAACAAGAGCACAAACCAGAAAAATGCAATGATAATCCAGCCCTGGGGACACACAGCCCATCTGGATCTGGGGCCGCCGGGGTCACTGTAACCAAGTGACACAAATCAAGACAGGTGGCTACAGGCTAGTGAGGCCATCAGGAAGAGCGAGGGGCAGAGGGCAGGTGGAGGCGCACCTGGGTGAGTGCACACGATACAGTGCACAAGGACCCAACTCGAGCCCTCATTCCCCACCTGCGGGGGAAAACGTCATGAGTGGTGAAGCAGGGCTGCTCTGTCTCTCTGGGCCTCTTATCTCTTCCTTCTCCGTTTCTCTGTTTCTATCCAAAATAAATAAACTAAATAAAGATGAAGAAAAAGAAATAGGAAGGGCGGCCCTTCCCAGACTTGCAGCTGAAGGGCAGAATCACATAGATAAATGTGAACAGAAAAAGGATGGGGGTGGAGGGAGCTGCAGTGACACACGCAGTTGAATGAACATGTTATCACAAGCAAGGACCCAGGTTCAAAGCCCCTGATGTCCACCTGCAGGGAGGAAGCATCACTGGTGGAGAAGCAGTGCTATACGTGTTTCTCTCTCTCCCCCTCTCAATTTCTTTTCTTTCTTTCTTTCTTTTTTTTTTGTTTTGTTACCAGAGCACTGTTCAGCTCTGGCTGACGGTGGTGCAGGGACTTGGACCTGGGACTTTGAGGCCTGAGGCATGAGAATCCATTTGCATAACCATTATGCTACCTACCCTCTGCCCCCTTTCTCAATTTCTAGCCTATCAAATAAATAATTAAAAAAAAACAAACCAGGGAGTCGGGCTGTAGCGCAGCAGGTTAAGCGCAGGTGGCGCAAAGCACAAGGACCGGCCTAAGGATCCCAGTTCGAGCCCCCGGCTCCCCACCTGCAGGGGAGTCACTTCACAAGCAGTGAAGCAGGTCTGCAGGTGTCTGTCTTTCTCTCCCCTTCTCTGTCTTCCCCTCCTCTCTCCATTTCTCTCTGTCCTATCCAACAACAATGACAACAGTAATAACTACAACAATAAAACAACAAGGGCAACAAAAGGAAATAAATAAATTAAATAAATATTGAAAAAATATATCAGGAAAAAAAACAATGAAGGGAGTTGGGCAGTAGTGCAGTGGGTTAAGCGCACGTGGTGCGAAGTGCAGGGACTGGCATAAGGATCCCAGCTTGAGCCCCCCGGCTCCCCAGCTGCAGGGGAGTCGCTTCACAGGCGGTGAAGCAGGTCTGCAGGTGTCTGTCTTTCTCTCCCCTTCTCTGTCTCCCCTCCTCTCTCCATGTCTCTCTCTCCTATCCAACAATTACAACATCAATAACAACAATAAAACAATAAGGGCAACAAAAGGAAAAATAAATAAATAAATATTTTTAAAAAACAATAAAAAAGAACATGTTTTTAAAAGAGAAAGATGGAAAAATAGCTTTCAAAAAAAAAGGGAGGGAAGGGACCAGAAAAGTTTGTACCTCTTGGTGGGGCTAGGGGGTTGCACCTGTGGACAGGTGACTGTGTGGGCACCGAGTTCAGGCTGGCTCCCTGGAAGGCCCTAGCTGCACGTGCTCCAGCTTTACAGCTTAAAGTCCCGAGAACCCTGTGTGGTCCTGTCTGGCTGTCCCGTCAGCAGGCTTTCTGTACCAATGAGAAGCAAAAAGCAGGGGACTGCGGTGGGGGTGCTGGGGGCTGTGACTCACACATAGGGCATTACAGACTGAGCCACACAAGAGTCAGAGAGAGGGAGAGAGAGAGAGAGACAGAGAGACAGAGAGCCATGCCATCTCGGGCAAGCGAGTGCCTGAGCCTCTCTGGGCCTCGGTTTACCCATCTGTGTTTTGGGGGTATAACAGCTCTCGCAGGACCTGTGAGTGTTAAATCAGCTTGTCTCCAAAGGCTGGGCACAGAGTCACCCTGGAGAGTCGCTAAAGGCCGCAGGTGATGCACGCCGGCTCCACACTTGCCTCAACCCAGAGGCACCTAGTACCCAACACCCAGCATGCAGGCAGAGCCCAGCACCCAGGCAGAGCCCAGCATCTAGCACCAAGGTGGAACCCAGAATCCAGTACCTACTGTTCACCCAGGTGGAACACAGCACCCAGGCAGAACACAGCATCCAGGAGGAGCCCAGCACCCAATATTTAGTGCCCAGCACCTAGCACCTGGGGAGAATCTAGCATCCAGGCAGAACTCAGCACCCAGGCGGAGCCCAGTACCTAGCACGCAGGTGGAGTCCAGCACTCAGTACCTAGTGGCCAACACCCAGGAAGAACCCAGCACCCAGGCAGAGCCCAGTACCTAGCACCCAGGTGGAGTCCAGCACTCAGTACCTAGTGGCCAACACCCAGGAAGAACCCAGCACCCAGGCAGAGCATCTAGCACCAAAGTGGAGCCCAGAATCCAGTACCTAGTGTTCAGCACCCAGGTGGAGCACAGCACCCAGGCAGAACTCAGCACCCAGGAGGAGCCCAGCACTCAATATTTAGCACCCAGCACCTAGCACCCGGGGAGAATCCAGCATCCAGGCAGAACTCAGCACCCAGCTGGAACACACCTAGACAGAGCTCAGCACTCGGTACCTAGTGGCCAACACCCAGGAAGAACCCAGCACCCAGGCAGAGCCCAGTACCTAGCACCCAGGTGGAGTCCAGCACTCAGTACCTAGTGGCCAACACCCAGGAAGAACCCAGCACCCAGGCAGAGCCCAGTACCTAGCACCCAGGTGGAGTCCAGCACTCAGTACCTAGTGCCCAACATCCAGGAAGAACCCAGCACCCAGTACCAAGACAGAGCTCAGCACTCAGATGAAGCCCAGCATCCAACACCAAGCAGAACCCAGCAGCAGCCAGTACCCAGACAGAACCAGCACCTAGCACCCAAGTACTTAGTGCCCAGCACCCAGGTGGAGCCGGCACCCGGAACCACGGCTGTCAGTGTTTTCACAAGTGGCGCGGCCGGGTCTGACCTGCGGGAGGGCCGCAGGCGTTAGGTGTCCCAGGTGCTAGGTGCTCAGTCGCCCCCGAGTCACCCCGCATCTCCCACGTGTCCCGGCAGGTCTGCAGGCCCCGGGCGTGTGCGGCGCGTCCCCAGAGCAGGGGTGCGGGTCGCCGTGGCCCCGGTCGCTCCCTCCAAGGCGCCCCCGACCCCGCCCGCGGTGCCCGCGCCCCGGTCTCCCGGCCGGACCCCCGCCCCCCGCGCCCACTCACCGAGCGTGACCACCGCGCCCGCCTCGAACAGCAGCCCGTCCCCGCGGCCGCGCGCCTCCAGCAGGACCCCACCGCCCGCGCCCGGCCGCCCGCGAACCCGCAGCCCCTTGCTCAGAGCCATGGCGGGGCGCCCACCGACACCCGGAGTTGCGCTCGACCTCGCTGAGCCGGGGCCAGGCCACGCCCACCCCGGGCCCGCCCCGTAGGCCCCGCCCCTCCCCGCCCAAACCACGCCCACCCGCCCCGTCAGGCCACGTCCAGTTCTGCTCACGCCCCCTCTGGCCACGCCCCATCACGCGAGGCCACGCCCACCCCAGTCACGAGCACGCCCGCCAGGCCACGCGCCTCCCCGTCCCGCCAATCTCCGCCACGCCCGCCCCTTCCTGCCAGGCCCCGCCCACCCAGTTGCTACGGGCGCCCCCTCGTGGCCACCGCGGGCCGCGCTCCCCTTACAACCCCTGGGCTGGGAGGCCCGGGCGCGGTTTCCAGAGGGGCGGGAGGGGACTGGCTGGAACCCGGCAGCTTCCCACTTCCTTTGGGCGCGGCTCTGGGGTCCACGGGGTGGTCCGTGTCTTGGTTTTTGGGGGCACACGGGGTGGCCCGGGGCTGCACTCTCGGTGGACAACGGAGTGGCCGACCGGGGCTGGGGGGTACACAGGGTGACTCGGGGTGACCCAGGGCTAAACTCTGGGGGAACGGGTGACCCGGGGCTGCACTCTGGGGGCGCACGGGGTGACCGGGGCTAAACTCCGGGGGCGCACGGGGTGACCGGGGCTAAACTCCGGGGGCGCACGGGGTGACCCGGGGCTGCACTCCGGGGGCGCACGGAGTGACCGGGGCTGCACTCTGGGGGCGCACGGGGTGACCGGGGCTAAACTCCGGGGGCGCACGGGGTGACCGGGGCTAAACTCTGGGGGCGCACGGGGGTGACCGGGGCTGCACTCCTGGGGGCGCACGGGGTGACCGGGGCTGCATTCCTGAGGGACAGGGTGACCGGGGCTGCACTCGGGGGGCGCACTCGGTTACCCGGGGCTGCACTCTGTGGTGACCCGGGTTGTACTCCCTGGGGACAGGGGGATGACCGGGGCTGCACTCCGAGGGCACCCAGGGTGGCCGTGGCTGCACTCCTGGGGGGACAGGGGGTGACTGGGGCTGCACTCAGGGGTGCACAGGGTGGCCGGGGCTGCACTCCGGGGGGCGCACGCGGTTACCCGGGGCTGCACTCTGTGGTGACCCGGGCTGTACTCCCTGGGGACAGGGGGATGACCGGGGCTGCACTCCGAGGGCACCCAGGGTGGCCGTGGCTGCACTCCTGGGGGGACAGGGTGTGACTGAGGCTGCACTCAGGGGTGCACAAGGTGGCCGGGGCTGCACTCCGGGGGTCGCACGCGGTTACCCGGGGCTGCACTCTGTGGTGACCGGGGCTCTGGCTGCTGTGGGTCAGGGCCCACTCCCTGGGCAACCTGTATTCCGAGCCTGGGGGGCGTGGGGGGAGGAGATTCCATTCATTCCAGGCATAGGAGGCGGCACCCACGGACGTCATAGCCCTCAGAGCCTCCGGGCACGCCTTTTATGGGAATCCCTGCCTGGAGGCGGGAAACGGCCGGAAACCTGCGGGAAAACTGGAAAACCGGTGGGGGCGTAGGGGGTGGGGATAGGAGAACAAGCCCGGGACGCTAGCGGCAGAACCCTGGGGGGCATGCCCCGCCCCATCCAGTTCCAGGCATTCCAACCCTAGCACCAGGGCAGGGACCTCAAGGCACCAGGAGAAGCACGGTTTTTGTTTTTTGTTTTTTGCCTCCACTTCTGAAGACATAAACTCACCATTCCGAGTCCTCTGATGAGCCTTGCTCTGCTCACACAGGGCATGCATAGGCAGCGTGCCAGTGTTGTGATTCTGAAGCTGCTGGTAATTCCACAGACCTTTGCATCTGCCCTGAAAGGGACTTACTAAGTGTGCCACTAACCAGGGCTTGCAAACACCGCAACAGACTTCATCAAGATACACTCACACAGGAACAATCCCCCTTTCCCTTTGTAGATCTAGTGCCCATTTGGGGGAGGAGGGTTCAAGGTAGCCAGAGGCATTCAGCTTGACAGCAAATGCAACAGGTATTGAGTCTTCAGAGTTCTGAAGTGGTGGCTGCCTCAGAGAGCCCAGCCTCATCCTGAAACGGAGCTTTGTGACTTCCCAAAGTAGCTCTGTGCACTCTTTCATTCCATTCTAAAGCTGTGGAGGTTCGAGGGGAACCGAGCCCACATCTTCCTCCTTCTGGATAACTGTTCATTCACCTGCCTGGAAGCTTCCAGTAAATTCATTTTTCTTGTCTACTCCCCCCCCCCTTTTTTTTTTGCCTCTACGGTTATGGCTGGGGCTGCACTTCAAATCCACTGCTCCTGGAGGTCATTTTTCCCATTTTGTTGCCCTTGTTGTAGTTGTTATTGTTGTTATAGCTGTTGTCATTGTTGGACAGGGCAGAGAGAAATGGAGAGAGGAGGGGAAGACAGAAAAGAGGAGAGAAAGATAGACACCTGCAGACCTGCTTCACCGCCTGTGAAGCAAGTGGGGAGCTGGGGGCTCGAACCTCGATCCTTACGCCAGTTCTTATGCTTTGTACTATGTGCACTTAACCCGCTGCACTACTGCCCAGCCTCCCCCCCCCCCCCCGCTTTTTTAAACTGAGAGGTTAAGGGTTTACAGTACAGTTGTTAACACATGGATAAAGTTTCTTATCTCCCCATGACAGGTGTCTACTAAACACTCTCACCCCCAACTTAAACCTTTTTCTTTTAAAAAAAAAAAGTCTGGGGGCCGCACGGTAGGATTCCAGTTCAAACCCTGGCTCCCCACCAGCAGGGTGGTCGCTACACGGGTGGTAAAGCAGGTCTTAAGGTGTCTATTTTTCTCTCCCTATCTCTGTCTTCCCCTCCTCTCTCAATTTCTCTCTGTCCTATCCAACAACAATAGCAATGACAGTAACAATAATAAGAACAACAAGGACAACAAAAACGGGGGTGGGGGGGGAGAATGGCCTCCAGGAGCAGTGGAGACCCAGCGATAACCCTGGAGGCCATAAAAAACCTTTTTTCAACTATCTGTTGGATAGAGACTGCCAGGAACTGAGAGGAATGGGGAGGCAGAGAGACAGAGAGACACCTTCAGCCCTGCTTCACCACTCGTGAAGCTTTCCCCCTGCAGGTGGAGACCGGGGGCTTGAACCCAGGTCCTTGAGCATTGTAACATGTGCGCTCAACCAGGTGCGCTACCACTCGGCCCCCAACTTAAATCTTTCTCCATCATCCTGCACCAGGACCTGAACCCTCCCACCCCCGCCCATCCCTCCCCAGAGTCCTTTACTTTGGTGCAAGACACCAAACACTGTCCAAGTTCTGCTTTGTTCCCCTTCTGTTCTTATTTCTCAACTTCTGTCCAGGAGTGGGACCACCCCATCTACATCCTCTTTCTGGCTCATCTCACTTCACAGGATTCTTTCAAGCTTCATTCAGCACGAGGGTCTGCCTCTCCATGCCGGCACATTTGTAAAGGTTTATTTATGAGAAAGACACCAGATTACTCTCTGGCACATGTGATGCTGGAAACCAAACTCAGACTGTCCCCCCTGCCTCCTATCCAGGCGGCTGTTGTCTTGTCTTTCTGTCTAGTGCGCCCCCCAATCCTCTGAGCCCCACTCCCCCTCTGGCTGTCTCTGGTCTGTTGTACTGCCCGTGGGTTTGTTTGGATTTCTCCCCAAGTCTGTTTATTTTCTTGATTTCTTTACACTGCATACATAGGTGAGGTCATCTGCTGTTTATTTTTCTCTTCCTGTTGATTTTGCTTCACAAACTGCCTCCCTGGAGTTCTCTGTTTTGCTGAAAATAGTGAAACTTCATTTGTTTTTTCTCCCCGGGCTTTGTTGTTTCTTTTAGATAGAGAGATAGGGACAGAGGGACAGCACAACACTGCTCCACCAATTGTGAGGGGTCTCCTTAAGAGGGTCCACTCGGGAAGTCAGGCGCAGCAGGTTAAGCGCACGTGGCACAGAGCGCAAGGACCGGGGTAAGGATTCCGGTTCCAGCCCCCGGCTCCCCACCTGCAGGGGAGTCGCTTCACAGGCGGTGACGGTCTGCAGGTGTCTTATCACTCTCCCCATCTTACCCTCCTCTCTTGATTTCTCCTTTCTCAATTTCTCTGTCCTATCCAACAACAGCAATAACAACAATAGTAACAACAACAAGGGCAACAAAAATGGAAAAAAATGGCCGCCAGGAGCAGTGGATTCCTAGTGCAGGCACCGAGCCCCAGTGATAACTCTGGAGGCAAAAAAAAAAAAAAGAAAGAAAGAAAGAAAGAAAGAAAGAAAGAAAGAAAAGGTCAGTCCAGGAGGAGTCGAGCAAGTGCAAGGCTCTGGAGCTACAAAAGGAAAAATAAATAAATAAATAAATAAACACAGGATTTGCCACAGCTGGATGAGCACATAAAGGCAGGGTGTGGGACACTGCACAATGGTGACACAAACAGACTCTGTCGCCTGAGGCTCCGAGGCCCCAGGTTCAATCTTCCACACCACGTCAGCCAGAGCTGAGCAGGGCTCTGGTAGGAAAATAATGTAATAAATAAAATAAAGTTTAAAAAAAAAAAAGGCAAATAAAACCAGGGTACTGACCTCGGGTTCTGTGACTTCTCTAGAGGGCTGTGCTGCTGGGCCCCCGGGGGAGGGGGAGGGGGGGCTTTGGGGCCACAGAAATGACCCCGCTGAGCATTTTTTGGTAGTGAAACTGGATCTGAAAAGTGTGTGGTGTGGTGGCCCAGGAGGTGGCGCAGTGGAGAAAGCGGTAGACTCTCAAGCATGAAGTCTTGAGTTCAATCCCTGATAGCATATGTACCAGAGTGATGGCTGGTTCTCTCTCTCATTCTCTCTCCTATTCTTCTTTTCATAAATAAATAAATATATATTGAAAAGAAAAAAAAATGTGGCGTGGACCAGGAGGAAGCAGGGTGTGGGGGCATGTTCCTGGTAGAACTGGGGTTCTGGTCTGGTCCCCAGAACCACATAGGACGTAGCCCAGCTCTGGGCTTCATCAGACAGCATACGAAGCAGGTGGTGAGGCACTCAGTTGAGTGCACGCATTACCATGCACAAGGACCTGTCTGAAAAGGTGAACCCTGAGTAGTGAAACCCTTGTGACCCAAAACAAAAACAAACAAACAACAACAACCAATGGGTTATAGGTTAAGACAGCCACGTGAGCACACACACAACATAAGGAGTGAGAACCCACAGAGTAGCAGTGAAGATGCTTGTCTTGGTGGTCAAACCCTGATGATTTAAGTCAGTTATGATGTGTGCGTGCTCTCGTGGCTGTCTTAACCAATAACTTTTTTTTTGTTTTGTTTTTGTTTTTTGTCACAAGCTTTTTTTTTAAATATTTATTTATTCCCTTTTGTTGCTCTTGTTTTATTGTTGTTGTTATTATTGATGTCGTTGTTGTTGGGTAGGGCAGAGAGAAATGGAGAGAGGAGGGGAAGACAGAGGGGGAGAGAAAGACAGACACCTGCAGACCTGCTTCACTGCTTGTGAAGTGACTCCCCTGCAAGTGGGGAGCCAGGGGCTTGAACTGGGATCCTTAAGCCGGTCCTTGTGCTTTGCGCCACCTGCGCTTAATCCGCTGCGCTACAGCCCGACTCCCATCACAAGGGTTTCTGAGAGGATCCCTCTCCAACATCTGGCTCTAGGAAGCAGCTATGGGCAGGGAGTGGGCAGGGGTGTATGTGTGTGTGTGTGTGTGTGGGGGGAGAACAAACCAGAAAAAGATGCCAGGCAGTGCTTTTGAAAAAGTGCCTTGAGAATTTACTGTACAGATTTTTTTTAAACAATTTATTTATATGTTGGCTTCTACACACTTGTACATTTGTGTGAAACATTTATACATATTCTTTACAATTTGTACATATATTAAATGGCTGTATCAGAAACACTGGAGATTTTATAAAAGGGAAGAATCGGATGTGTTTATGGGGGAGGAGATTACTTAGAAAACATTAACAACAACAAATAGACCCGTGATCGTGAGAGAACTCGAGGTTCCTGGACTCTCTCCTTCCTCAGAACTCCTCTCTGGATTCTGTTTTGGTTTCGTTTTGTGCTGGCCCAAGCTTCTCCCAGCTACAAGGGAACTGTCCCGGCAGAAGGCTGAAAGCAGGGAGAGAGGCTGTGGCTAAGGCAACAGTGGCAGAAGGCGTGCTGACCCTGGAGGCTGGGTTCCCTGGACGGTCGGATCTCTGGGGTTCAGGAGGTCACCAGAGCACTCTGCCCGCGCTCCCCAGCTGCTATCCCAGCCGCTGGTCCCCCAGGTGTCACCTTTGGTGGGGACTGTGTTTGCTCTCCTGAGCTCATGAGGGAAGAAGGCAGAGAGAGGAGCGGGGCTTGGCCAGGCCAGGGCCACGGGGGACAGAAGAACCCCCACTGGCAGGCGCATCCGCGAACTGACGGCCTGGTGCCTCACCCCTACCCCAGGAACCCCAAGTCCTTGCTCCTGAAGCCGCAAGCACTTGAGTGGCAGAGTCAGCTCTGAAAAGGCAGTTGGGTGGCTCCCCAACACAGATGGGGGGCTTGGCAGAGTTAGGGACATACACAGGCGTGTCCGTCTGTCTTCTGAAGATGGTGCTGGGTAATGGTCTGAGCTGGGGCGCTGTCTGGGGCGGCTTGTGAAGGACCATCCTTAGGGGAGATCCCCTAGTCTTCTATCTCCCAAAACTAGAGACATCTCAGTACTTTCCAGAAAAAAAAAAAAAATAGAGGGTTTTTTCACTGGGGGAAGTAACGTCTCTGGAAACGCACAATGAACATCTGCTTGATAAACTGCAGTGTTCCGGGCTGGTTGATACCATGGGAGAGGGTGTTGTTTTTTGTTTTTTTCCCCCTGCTGCCTTTTTTCTGGTTAATAGTATCTTCCTTTTCCTCCTCTTCTCCTTCTTGTTTGGATGGCGGGGTGGGACTGAACCACATCTCCCGTCAGAGGGAAGGCCGGGGTGTCATCTTCCTGGCCAGATGTGGGAGGAGGTTCTACATCACAGGAAAGCGGCCGAGGGCCTGCCTCAGCTTGTCGGCGATCTGGAGGAGGGAAGGGCAGGGAAAAAAAAAAACGGGTTTGAGATACCACCCCTGCTGAGAGGGCTCAGAGAATGCGGTGGACCCCCGCCCAAGTTGTCCATCACGCATGTTGTCTGCTGCCTTAGTCTGGCTGACACTTTTAGTCTTTTCTAGAATTTCCTGGCACCTGTGCAGTTTCCCCTGGAGAGTCCGACAAGCCAGCTGGTGCTGCCCCAGTTGGCTGATCCCCTCCCCTGCCCATGGAGACACTGGGTCAGGGAGCTGGGCCCTTGGGGACACATTGCTCAGAGGTCCCTGGACCCGTCACCTGTGCTGTTGTGTCTATGCCAGGGAGGTAAGTCACGCTCGCAAACAGAGGTCAGACATTTAGTCTCAGTGAGGGAGACACAAAGGTGCCGATCAACTTGAGGGACAGTTTCTCCTAAGAACTGTCAGATCTAAGACAGCCAGTGATTAAACACACCTCTCCCCTTCCTTTTTTTTTTTTTTTTTCCTCCTCCAGGGTTATTGCTGGGCTCGGTGCCTGCACCATGAATCCACCGCTCCTGGAGGCCATTTTTTCCCCCTTTTGTTGCCCTTGTTGTAGCTTCATTGTGGTTATTACTATTGCCCTTGTTGACGCAATTCGTTGTTGGATAGGACAGAGAAAAATGGAGAGAGGAGGGGAAGACAGAGAAGGGGAGAGAAAGATAGACACCTGCAGGCCTGCTTCACCGCCTGTGAAGCGACTCCCCTGCAGGTGGGGAGCCGGGGGCTCGAACCGGGATCCTTACGCCGGTCCCTGCGCTCTGCGCCACATGCGCTTAACCCACTGAGCCACCGCCCGACCCCCTCCCCTTCCTTTTTTAAACACACTTCTCCTCCTTCCTTTTTTCTCTTTTCAGAGTTGGGTCTTGCACTGAGTGATTTCACTGTTCTTGGGAAATTTTTTGAGAGCGAGAGACTGAGTGAAGCCCCAGAGCTTCCCCTGATTCCAGGGTACTTCACATGATTTTTTTTATTAGTGATTTAATATTGATTTATGAAATTACACGGTAACAGAGATACAATTCTACACTGTTTCCACCACCAGAGTTCTGTGTCCCCAGCAAACTGCAGTGGTTTATCCCAAGGCCACAGATATGGGTTGACTGTATGTCTATAACTATGTATGTATGTATGTCTGTCCTGTCTACCTATCTATATTTTTGCCCATTTTTTTCCTATGGCCCTGCCTTCTCTTTCTAAGTCACATATACACATATCACTATTTTCAAACATGCCAGACAGAGGGTAAGACAGAGAGGGAGGGAGACACACAGAGAGGAGAGACACCACGACACGGCATCTCCGTCTCTCTGCAGCAACCGAGGGCTCAAGCCAGGTCCTTAAGTGAGGGGTGCACTCCACCAGGTGGGCTATCACCCTAACTACTCATTTTTTCTTTTTAACCAGAGCACTACTCAGCCTCAGGCATGACAGTCTCTGTATAAACATTATGCTATCTGCTCCCCACTTTCTAGTGACAAGATCTGAGGTTTCTCACAGACACACACACACACACACACACACACACTCTCTCTCTCTCTCTCTCTCTCTCTGGTTCCTTCTACAATCCCCTGGGTGCTCCCACTCACAACAAAGGCCAGAGCTGGCCTGTGCCAGGCTCCGTCCCCAGCAGAGGGCTTGGGATGACCTCATCCATTCACCAGTGTCCCCATGTGGGGACTCACAGGGCGGGGGAGGCAGAAGCAAGGCCTCCTTGTGTCCTCACATCACTCACTTCCATCTCCTTCATAAGAAGACCTCCCTGTGGTCCGGGAGGTGGTGCAGTGGATAAAGCATTGGACTCTGAAGCAGCAGGTCCTAGTTCAATCCCCGGTGGCACAGGTACCAGAGTGACGTCTGGTTCTCTCTCTCTCCTGTCTTTCTCAGTAATGAATAAATAAAATCTTTTTTTTTTTTAAAAAAAAGACCTCCTTGATAAAGCATTGGACTCTGAAGCAGCAGGTCCTAGTTCAATCCCCGGTGGCACAGGTACCAGAGTGACGTCTGGTTCTCTCTCTCTCCTGTCTTTCTCAGTAATGAATAAATAAAATCTTTTTTTTTTTTTAAAAAAAAGACCTCCTTGTAGTCCAATGTGACACCAAGATAAAGAGGCAGGAGACACAAGGCAAATAGGGGTGGGGGGACAGCCCACCTGGGGGGGAGTGCCTATCCACACTCTCGGCCCAGGTTCAAGTGCCGGCACCACTGCAGAAGCTCTGGTCCTGCAGTCTCTCTCTCTCCACTCCCCTACCTGCCCCCCCCCTTCAGTTGGTTTCTATCTAGAAAATCAGCCTGGTGGTCCGGGAGGTGGCGCAGTGATAAAGTTTTGGACTCTCAAGCATGAGGTCCCGAGTTCGATCCCTGGCAGCGCATGTGCCAGAGTGATGTCAGGTTCTTTCTCTCTCATAAATAAATAAAATCTTTTTAAAAAGGGGGGGGGAGAAAAGAAAAGAAAAGAAAATCAGCCTGGGACAGTGAAATTCTGCATTCACGACACCCTGGCAATGGCAAAAAATAAATGAGCAAACCGGGCAGGGCCAGACAGTGGTGTGCCTGGTAGAACACGTGTGCAAGGACTTGGGTTCGAGCCCAGGTCCCATCCACATGGGGAAAGCTTCACGAGTGGTTTTCAGGGCTCTGGGCGTCTCTCAGTCTCCCTGTTGCTTCTCAGTTTCTCTCTCTTTTTTTTTTCCTGCCATAAGTATTATTGCTGGGGTTCGGTGTTGGTACAAATGCTCCTGGCAGCCATTTTTTCCCCTTTTTTTGGTTCTCTTTTATTTTTTAATTTTTTTTATTATCTTTATTTATTTATTGGATAGAGACAGCCAGAAATCAAGAGGGAAGGGGATGATAGAGAGACAGAGACACCTGCAGCCCTGCTTCACCACTTGCAAAGCTTTCCCCCTGCAGGTGGGGAGCCTGGGGCTCGAACCCAGGTCCCTGCACATGGTGATAATGTGCACTTCACCTGGCGCATTGCCGCCTGGCCCCCAGATTCTCTGTCTCCAGATAATAAATCTATAGTTGGAAAAGTCATGATGCATTTTCACACAGAAAAACACACAACAGTTCTGGTTCTGACTTTTCCGACGACCTGATCACGTACCGTGAATGGGGCCGGGGCGGGAGGGAAGGGGCTGGCTGGCTGAGCCGCTGAGCACAGCGGCGTCACACGGGTCTCTGCCTCCACAGCCTCACGGGCCACAGGCCGCACACCCCGCCCGCCCCTCGCAGAGGGCCCAGGACTCACCGTCTCGTAGAACTGCACCTGCTGCTCCAGGTAGAGGCGGACCACGCTGTTGTAGTCGTAGATCCGGTTGCTGTGGAAGTGGTTCATCTCCGCTGCAAGACAGACACGGACACCCATCAGCCCCTCCCGGGACCTGGCGACCCTGTCTCTCCCCTGGGGGGGGTTCACCCTGGATCAGCGAGATCCAGGCCCCACCCATTCCTGGGGGGGGTGACTTTAGAGGGGTGGGAAAGCTCATCTGAAGGGTCAGTGGCAAACGCCACATTCTCACGTGGATGATTCTATTTATTGAAGGGGGCAGATAGCATAATGGTTATGTTAAGAGACTCGCATGCCTGAGGCTCCAAAGTCCCAGGTTCAACCCCCCCCCCTCCCCGCACTGCCATAAGCCAAAACTGAGCAGCGCCCTGGGGGGGGGGGGGAATCATTTATTTCATAGAGACAGAAATCAAGAAGGAAGGTGAGTAGGGGCCAGGTGGTGGCTCACCTGGTTGATCGTACATGTTACAACGCACAAGGACCAGGGTTCAAGCACCCAGTCCTCACCTGCAAGGGGAAAGCTTTGCAAATGGTGAAGCAGTGCTGCAGGTGTCTCTGTGTCTCTCCCTCTCTGTCACACCCTTCTCTCTTGATTTCTGGCTGTCTCTATCTAATAAAGATTTTAAGAAAAGTTTAAAAAAAAGAAGAAGGTGAGATAGAGATGCGACCCTGCTTCGCCACTCATGAAGCTTCCCCCTTGCAGGCGGGGACCAGGGGCTTGAACCCTGTGCACTTGAAGAGGGGCCAGGTGGTGGTGCACCTGGGTAAGCACACATGTTAAAATGAGCAAGGACCTGGGTTCAAGTCCCCGTGTCCACCT
>NC_080174.1:6535916-6656067 GCF_950295315.1 Erinaceus europaeus
ACAACGCTGGACTCTCAGGCCCCAGGTCCTGAGTTCGATCTCCGGCATCACACCTGCCAGAGGGAGGCTCTGTTCCTCTTTAAGGAATAAATAGGATCTGGGGGCTGGGCGGTGACACATGGCTTAAGCGGACTTGGCACGAAGCGCAAAGGCGGTGTAAGGATCCCGGTTCCAGCCCCGGCTCCCCACCTGCAGGGGAGTCGCTTCACAGGCGGTGAAGCAGGTCTGCAGGTGTCTGTCTTTCTCTCCCCCTCTGTCTTCCCCACCTCTCTCCGTTTCTCTCTGTCCTTTCCAACAATGACATCAATAACAACAACAGTAATAACTACAACAACAATAAAAACAAGGGCAACAAAGAGGAAATAAATATTTTTAAAAAACTGCTGATTTAAAAAAAAAAAAAAGAAGAGGCCCTCCCGCTGTGGTCAGGGCTCAGTGTTGTGGGGGTACAAATGCTGCTTCCTGCACTAGAGCCTCGGGGTGTCCCGTCTCTCGTCTCTCGGCCCACGGAGTGCAGGGGCCCCGAAGCTTGAGTTCCCCGGCCCCGCGTGCTCACCTGTGACCTGCTTGTCCGGCAGGGACGGGATGGGGATGGCCGAGCCGAACTTCACCAGCAGGCGCTCGTACAGCCAGTCGAAGTGCTTGTACCTGTGGTTCACGGAGCGGTCGGTGTTCTGGGGGGCGAGGGAGGAGATGGCGGGTGGGGTGTGAGCCCAGCGGGCGGGGGGAGGGGGTAGGAGGGCAGGTGGCCGGCCGCAGGCAGGCACTCACCGTGGGCGTCAGCTGGTACTCGATGTAGCTCTTCAGACCGTACATCTTGGAGCCCTTCTTGGGGTCCGCCACCACACAGTCGAACGTGGACGTGGGGTACACCCACATGGGCCCGTAGTCACCCACCTGTAATGCGCGGGAGAGACGGGTGGGGAGAGAGAGTGAGGCAGAGAGAGAATGAGACAAGAGACGGAGAGACCACAGCACACCATCTTCCTCCAGGGCAGTGGTGGCTGGGCTCAAGCTCGGTGCTGGCCTGCCAGCTGGCTCTCTGCTCGGAAGACTTCTCATGCCCCTGGCACGGTGGAAACACCAAGTACCCGAGAGCACGCCTGTCCCCTGGCAGGACAGAGGCCTAAATATTTGATGGCAGCCTGGCAGAGACAGGGTTGGTAGGGGCACGGCCCAGACAACTGAGAGGCTGCCCATGACAGAACGGGCACAGACTCTTCTCCCCGGGGCCTGGCTGAGACTCTAGTACCCACAGTCTAGGGGACAAAAAACATCTGGGACATCTGGACAGTGGCAGGATGGGTGGGCTGACTCCCCTGGGTTCTCTCTGAACATCAGTCATGACACCAGTTCTTGGGGGGGGGGATCACACGGGCCACCCCAAGCCATGGGGGAAACTGGAGTCTTATATTGAGAAGGGCTGCAGGACCGAGAGAGAGAGAGAGAGAGAGAGAGAGACTCACGACGATGGGGATCTTCTCCCGGGGCTTGGCCAGCTGCTTGGCCAGCAGGTACTGCTCCATGCCGGGCTTGGTGAATCCGGGGAATCTGTGCATGAGGACAGGCAGCAACCCTGAGTCTCCCCAGAATCCCTCAGGGGGAAAGGGGTGGGGACTGAGTGTCCTCAGAGTGAGCTGGAAACCGGGGACCAGGTAAGTGATCTGAAGGGACTCAGGTGGCCAGGTGCTGGCCAAGGATTCCTGCTAGGGACCTGGGTGGGGGGTACTGGAGGCGTGAGGCTGAGGGCTCTCACTTTCACACACTCTCTCTCTCTCTGCCTCAGAGTTGGGGTGAAGCACTTGGCACCTCAGTAGTGTGAAGGGAAGGGCTGCTGCATGAGCCTGGGGGAGCGGTGGCATGAGTGATGAGTGACTCACTGACGGCCTGAGTGCTGGGCTCTCAAGAGTGAGGTCCTGAGTGAGGTCCCCAGCATCGCAAGTGCCGGAGGGATGCTCTGGCTCTCTCTCTCTCTCAATCTTTGTTTGTTTGTTCACTTGTTTGTTACCAGAGCACTGTTCAGCTCTGGTTTACAATGGTGTGGGAGACTGAACCTGGGACTTTGGAGCCTCAGGCATGAGAGTTCATTTGTACAACCATATGCTATCTACCCTCTGCCTTCAAATCAATCTTTAAAAAGGAAATTCTCTTCAAGTTTGGGAGCTACTCTCTGCCCTCATCTAGATTTCCAGCCTTATTCTCAACTCTGACACCATCTTCCCAGATAATATTTTAGCCCACCTGCATGTTAGCTGTCAGGCTTAGGGAAAAATTACTGAAGTCATAAGCCCCTTGGAATATACGTAAAATAGGCTTCCTAGCTTCTTCCTACATGAAGACCCCTGGTTTCAGCTGCTCTATTGCTACTTTTTGACTCCTGTTTATAAATCAATTTGTCCTGCTTTATTTCTTACTGCCTTTCAGCCCCAAGTTGCAGATGCTACTATGATTCCATCCTGACTTCCTTGGGCAGATGACCTCACCAATCTGTCCTGGAGCCTCCCCTCCCCAGAGCCCTGACCCACTAGGGACAGACAGAGACAGATTGGGGGTGTGGATCCACCTGCCAACATCCATGTCCAGTACAGAAGCAACTACAGAAGCCAGAACTCCCACTTTATGCACCCCGAAAAGATCTTTGGTCCATACTCCCGGGGGGGAGAAGTGATAGGGAGAAGATGACCAGAGGGCTCTTAACTCCAATTCCATCAGGACCCAGAGAGAAAAAAGGAAAGACATTTGGAAGTAGTAACAACAGGTGTAAGTGTGACTTAGGAAAAGAAGACAGGACCATAGAAAAAAGGGGCAAATCTATATACAGAAATCACAGCCAACCCATATCTGTGACCTTTGTTGCGGTTTCCAGTGGAGGAAGTGAGGACAGACCTCTGCTGGCGGGAACAGTGTAGAATTATACCCCTGTCATCATTTAATTATTTTTAGCTTTTTTATTATCTTTATTTATTTGTTGGATAGACACAACAAGAAATTGAGAGCGAAGGGGGTGACGGAGGGAGAGAGACAGAGAGACAGACACCTGCAGCCCTGCTTCACCATTTGTGGGGCTCAAACCTGGGTCCTTGTGCACTGTAACGTGCGCTCAACCAGGTGCGCCACTACCCGGCCCCCTTATCTTTTAATTTTGTAAACCCATATTAAGTCACTAATGAAATAACAAAGACATTTGACTTTAAGAAATAAGACGCAGTCAAGAATGAGTGGCTGGGTCAGGCAACAAACAGCACATCTGGTTGAACACACACATCACCACGCACAAGGACTCGGGTTCAAGCCCCACCCCAATCCCTTACTCCCACCTGCAAGGGGGAAGCTTCACAAGTAGTGAGGCAGGTCTGCAGGCATCTCTCTCTCTCTTTATTTCTCTTTTTGTTTGAAAACTTTTCCTTTTAATTTTCTATTTTTTGATTTTATTTTATTTATTACTGGATAGAGTCAAGGGAAGGAGGAGACAGTGAGGGAGAGAGACAGAGAGACACCCGCAGCCCTGCTTCACCACTTGTGAAGCTTTCCCCCTGCACGTGGGACTCACACCACTACTAGGTGAGGCCGAAACTGGGGGTCTGGGTAGAGCACAAATGTTGCCATGCACAAGGACCTGGGTTCAAGCCCCTGGTCCCCACCTGTGTGTGTAGAGGGAGTGGGGCTTGGGCGTCTCTCTCTCTCTTTTTAACTTTTATTATCTTTATTTATTGGATAGAGACAGCCATAAACCCAGAGGGAGGAGGGTCACAGAGAGGGAGCAAGACAGTGAGACACCTGCAGCCCTGCTTTACATTTATTTTTATTTATTTATTCCCTTTTGTTGCCCTTGTTGTTTTATTGTTGTAGTTATTATTGTTGCCATCATTGTTGGATAGGACAGAGAGAAATGGAGAGAGGAGGGGAAGACAGAGAGGGGGAGAGAAAGACAGACACCTGCAGACCTGCTTCACCGCCTGTGAAGCGACTCCCCTGCAGGTGGGGAGCTGGGGGCTCGAACTGGGATCCTTACTGCTGTCCTTGCGCTTTGCCCAACCTGTGTTTAACCCGCTGCGCTACCGCCCCCCTCCTGCTTTACCTCTTGCAAAACTTTCCCCCCTGCAGGTGGGGGCTGCGGGCTCGAACCCAGGTCCTTGTACATTGTAACATGTCTCTCTTAATTTTTCTTTGTCTCTGCCCAAGAATAAAGAAGATGTTTAAAAATTTTCTTCCGGAAGTCTGGCAGTAGCACACATGGCGCAAAGCACAAGGACAGACATAAGGATCCCGGTTCGAGCCCCCAGCTCCCCACCTGCAGGGGAGTCGCTTCACAGGCGGTGAAGCAGGTCTGCAGGTGTCTGTCTCTCTCTCCCCCTCTCTGTCTTCCTTTCCTCTCTCCATGTCTCTCTGTCCTATCCAACAACGGCATCATCAACAATAATAATAAACCACAACAACAAAACAAGGGCAACAAAAGGAAATAAATAAATATCAAAAAAAAATTTTTTTTTCTTCCAAAAAAGGGAAGAATGGGGTGTCTTGTGAAGCTTCCCCTTGCAGACGGGGACTGGGGGCTCGAACCCGGGTCCTTGTGCATGGTAACACGTGTGCTCTACCAGGTGCACCACCACCTGGCCCTGAGACAAAGCCAGTATTTCACTTAGAAGAAAAAAAAACAAGTTACACATAAACTTTCGGACAAGGGTCCAAACACCTGTGACTTAATTGCACCCCGAGATGAAGAGAGGGTGGCTGACCCCCCCTCCCATGCAGCCCCGGTGCCCCACTCCGGAACCTACTTGTTCAGCGGGAGCTTCATGGAGGACGTGCCAGCCCGGCTGTTTCCCCGGGAGGCACCGCCCCCCTCGGCTGCCTCCGGGTCCTTGAAGTAGGGGGAGGATGACTTGGGGTCATCCCAGTCCTCGTCCCAGTCGTCATCGTCGCCGGTGGCTGTGGACACA
Source organism: Erinaceus europaeus (assembly GCF_950295315.1). NCBI lineage: Eukaryota > Metazoa > Chordata > Mammalia > Eulipotyphla > Erinaceidae > Erinaceus > Erinaceus europaeus. Next base: position 6,540,857 of record NC_080174.1, read on the forward strand.
CACACACACACACACACACACACACACACACACACACACACACGAGGGTCAGCCATAGTGCTCCACCTCACCACCCACAAGGCCCTACACTGAGGTCCCAGCACCACATGGCAGCACCACAGACACACTGGGGCAGCTCCCTGGGTGGAGGCGTCTCTCCTCTTTTTTTAAGAGACAGGACGGAACCCAGACCCAGGAAGAAGGAGGCTGAGGGGAAGGGAATCCTTAGATTCCCTTATAGGTAATAGGGCCTAGACCTCGGACAAATCCTTCTCTCCACCACCACTGGTCTCACCCACTGGGAACGTCATTATCAGCCCTTTTGTGGGCTTCTTCAGGACTTTGCTCTCACTATGAACCAGCAATGGTAGAGACGGCTCCACTCTCTGAAGGGAAGCTGGGTCAGCCTACTCTGCCGCTCAAGGAAGACGGGTCCTGAAATGACTGCAGCCTAGAATGTTCCCAGCTGTGACCAGGGACTGTGGGCTCAGACTGACAGGGACTCAGAGGGCACACAGGCTCCTGTGCTGAATAGGAATAGATCTGGGCCCTGGGTCAGACTGATAGGGTAAACAGGTAACTGCATGTATGTATCTTCAAGTTTGCAGGCAACTCTCTGCCCTAATACAGCTTCCTAGTTCTACCTTCAACTCTGACACCGTCTTCCCAGACAGTATTCCTGGTCCATGGTGATATTATCACAGGGTTTGCAACCTGAGGTCGCAGGTCAAAAATTAGAAAAGATGTGGTCTGGGAGGTGGTGCAGTGGATAAAGCATCGGACTCTCAAGCATGAGGTCCTGAGTTCGATCACTGGCAGCACATGTACCAGAGTGATGTCTGGTTCTTTCTCTCTCCTCCTGTCTTTCTCATGAATAAATAAATAATTTTTTAAAAGTCAGAAAAGAAGTTCATAAACCCTTTCCATGGCTGGGAGGCTCTCTCCTCTCTCAGCACCATGCACAGCACCCAGGGAGCCCATGGAGGGTGGGCAGGGCTGTGGGGTCTCTCCTCTCTCAGCACCAGGCACAGCACCCAGGGAGCCCATGGAGGGTGGGCAGGGCTGTGGGGTCTCTCCTCTCTCAGCACCAGGCACAGCACCCAGGGAGCCCATGCAGGGTGGGCAGGGCTGTGGGGTGTCTCCTCTCTCAGCACCATGGACAGCACCCAGGGAGCCCCATGGAGGGTGGGCAGGGCTGTGGGGTCTCTCCTCTCTCAGCACCAGGCACAGCACCCAGGGAGCCCCATGGAGGGTGGGCAGGGCTGTGGGGTCTCTCCTTTCTCAGCACCATGCACAGCACCCAGGGAGCCCAAGGGAGGGTGGGCAGGGCTGTGGGGTCTCTCCTCTCTCAGCACCCTGCACAGCACCCAGGGAGCCCATGGAGGGTGGGCAGGGCTGTGGGGTCTTTCCTCTCTCAGCACCAGGCACAGCACCCAGGGAGCGCCATGGAGGGTGGGCAGGGCTGTGGGGTCTCTCCTCTCTCAGCACCAGGCACAGCACCCAGGGAGCGCCATGGAGGGTGGGCAGGGCTGTGGGGTCTCTCCTCTCTCAGCACCAGGCACAGCACCCAGGGAGCGCCATGGAGGGTGGGCAGGGCTGTGGGGTCTCTCCTCTCTCAGCACAGCAGCTCTGACCCAGGTCTCTGTCACTTGGCGTTGGTCACTTCTGGGGCCACCCCTGCCCCTACCCCTCCTTACCTGGCCCCTGGTAGGCCTGCGGGTGTCCAAAAGCGGCATCCCAGTTGTTGGCCGTGCTCCTCTGGGCCGCGGCCCCCTCAGGCTTGCCCCCCCAGCCATCTGCGGCATCCCAGTTCCCAGGCTTGCTGGACCCCCATGCTGACCAGGCATCACTGCTGCCACCGACCTGTGGTGAGGGGACAGAAAGACGGAGACAGAAACCGGGGGAGAAGAGGGTTCTGAACCTGAGTCAGAGGGGCTTCACGTGAGCAGGGTCTAGCTTTGTGGCCTTGTCTGTGCAGGAAGGTCACGAGTAACCCCTCCCACTCATCCCCCTGGCTCACACCAGCCCCCAGAGTCTCTGCTTCCATGAAGAATTCCAAAATAACAACTGTATCCTCCCTCCCTGCCTCCCTTCCTTCTTCCCAGAGCTTTACATAAGTCTGTGTGATTCCACGCCTTCTAGAGAGTTTATTTCATTTAATTTCAGACAGTGAGAGTGAGAAAGGGAGCTTCCCCTGGTGCTGTGCATGATGCTCCCACGTGGTGCCTGGGGTTGGGTTCCCGGTCCTTGTGCTTGGCAAAGGGTGCACTCCAGGTGAGCGAACTGCTGTTCCCTCCCTCCCTCCCTTCCTTCCTCCCTTCCTTTTCTTTTCTTTTCTTTCTTTCTTTTTTAATGTAATATTATTAATTTATTTTGGATAGAGACAAACTGTTAAATGAGGGAGAGGGAGAGAGGGAGAGAGACCTGCAGCCCTGCTTCACCACCCATGAACTTTCCTCCCTGCAGGTGGGGGTTGGGGGCTTGAACTCTGGCCCTTGAGCACTGTAATGTGTGCTCTCAATCAGGTGCAAAACCACTTTGCCCCACATCCTCCACCCCTCTCCTTTCCTTCCTCCTTCCCTTCTTTCTGATTTGTTTGTTTTGTTTCAACCAGAGCCCTGCTCAGCTCTGGCTGATGGTGGCACTGAGGATCGAACTTGGAACCTGGCAGTCTGAGGCAGGAGTATCTTCTGCAGAACCATCATGCTGTCTCCTCAGCACTCTTATGGTCTCTACAGTGACATAAAAACATTGCACCGCACTTACTTCTTCCTTCATTTTAAAGATTCCGTTCCCTTTTCTTTTTTAACATTTATTTTGTTCATTTTTAGATAGAAAAACAGAGAGGGTCGGGGGAGATAGGGGGGGGGAGACTTGTAAACATGCTTCATTGCTTACGGCACTTTCCCCCTGCAGGAAGGGAGTGGGGGCTTGAAGCTGGGTCCCTGCACCCTCCCCGCATTCCCTCACACTAGAGAATGAGTCTGTTAGCTGCCTAAGGCTCTGATTCCCCAGGTTCAATCCCCAGCACCACCATCAGGTAGAGTTGGGCAGGGCTCTGGTCTCCCTTTCTGTATCTCTCTTTCTCTTTCCCTCCTCCCCCCCTCTCTCTATATATATATGTAATACAGTAAATAAAATAAAAAAGAGGAAGTAAAGGAGAAGGAGACAGCATAATGGTTCTGCAAATTCCTCTCATGCCTGAGGCTCTGAGGGCCCAAGTTCAATCCCCAGCACCACCATCAGCCAGAGCTGAGCAGGGCTGTGGTCTCTCTGTATCTTTATCTCTTTCTCTCTTTCCCATTAAAATCAAACATATAAATAAAATATATTTATAATAACCCCAGCAGGCTGCCTGCAGTGACTGTGCGATGCCTGTGACCTCTCTCTCTCTGCCTCACGAGGGCAGGAAGTCTGTAGAGGCAAGCTCCCCAGCGGCCATGAAAACCAGCTCTCCCCGAGCCTTGTCACTCACAGCCAGCATTCAAACAGGTGGGCACAAGAGGCCAACTGAGTTCACCTGGCCCAGGAACGCAGGCCCGGCACAGGCCCCGGAACCCACCCCTGGCCCTGGCCCCGGCCCCAGCCCCGGTCCCGGTCTCAGCTAGAGTCTCAGGATGTTGCCAAGGGAGGGAGGCTCACCTGGTTGTTGCTGTTGGCAGCTGATGAGTTAGCCTGGGCTGTGCTCGCCGAGAGGGAGTCCAGGAAGGCCTGGTCGGCCACCGAGTTCCCACAGGAGAACTGGTCCTTCCCGTCACCAGGCAGAATCTGAAAGCAGGGGAGAAGCACGTTTAAGCCCCCGTGGGAGAGTCAGTACTGAGCTCCTAGGGGCCTCCAGATGCAGTGTCCTTCTGGTGTGCAAATCTGGGGAACGAACCTGAGCACTTGAGCACGTGTGATGCCACTGAGCAGACTCACTGATTGATCTATTCTTTCTTTTGCCTCTGGGGTTACTGCTGGGGCTGGGTGCCTGCACCATGAACCTACTGCTCCTGGAGCTATTTCTTAGATATTGTTTTTTGGGGGGATAGGATATAGAAATTGAGAGAGAAGGGGAAGATAGAGAGGGAGAGAGAAAGATAGACACCTGCAGACCTGCCACATGTTTGTGAAATGACCCCCTGCAGGCAGGGAGCCGGAGGCTCAAACTGGGATCCTTGAGCAGATTCTTGTGCTTTGTGCTATGTAAGTTCAACCTGGTATGCCACCACCTGGCCCCCAATCTCCTATTCATTGTATATTTATTTGAGAGAGGAGAGACCCCACAGCCCTGCCCACCCTCCATGGCGCTCCCTGGGTGTTGTGCATGGTGCTGAGAGAGGAGAGACCCCACATCCCTACCCACCCTCCATGGCACTCCCTGGGTGTTGTGCATGGTGCTGAGAGAGGAGAGACCCCACAGCCCTGCCCACCCTCCATGGGGCTCCCTGGGTGCTGTGCCTGGTGCTGAGAGAGGAGAGACCCTACAGCCCTGCCACACCCTCCATGGGGCTCCCTGGGTGCTGTGCATGGTGCTGAGAGAGGAGAGACCCCACAGCCCTGCCCACCATCCACGGAGCCCCTTGTTACTGTCTATGGTGCCACTCTGTGGTGCTGTGGCTGGAAGCCAGAGTCTCACACACAGCAGGGCATGTGCTCTACCATGTGCTCCTCCCTGGCTCTGAGAACCCTCATAGTGGGAAAGGTTCTCTAGTCTCCAAAGCTAAGCCTCAATAGGACGTCTTCTCCCACCACAGCTCCACAGCTCCACAGCATCCTCTACTCCCCCCTCAGGCCGCGCGCACCTTGCTGGTCCTTAGGATCCTGGCTACACAGGGGCAAAGCTGAACCCGACAGAAAAGCCAACAGGGGTGTGGCCTGGCAGTGAGGGAGGGGGACTGGGAGCCCTTATGAGCTTTATGGGGGGGGGGGCTGGTGGTGGCACACCAGGCTGAGCGTACACATCACTAAGCGCAAGGACCTGGGTTCAAGTCCCTCATCCCCACCTGCCAGGGGAAATCTTCATGAGTGGTGAAGCAGGTCTGCAGTTGTCTCTCTGTCTCTCTCCCTCTCCATCTCCCTGTCTCCTCTCTAACTCTCTAGTACATAACAGAAGGGGAAAAAAGTGGGTGGGGGGAGGGATGGCCACCAAGAAGGGTGGATTTGCAGTGTATGCACCACGTCCCAGTGATAACCCTCATGGCAATAAAAATAAATGAATAAACAAATAAGGCTTAGGGGCAGGGTGGTGGCGCACCTGGTGGAGCGCACGTGTTACAGTGTGCAAGGACCTGGCTTGAGCCCCTGGTCCCCACCTGCAGGGGAGAAGCTTTGCAAGTAGTGAAGCAGGGCTGCAGGGGTCTCTCTGTCTTGCTCCCTCTCTATCTCCCCCTAACCTCTCGATTTCTGGCTGTCTCTATCCAATAAATAGATCATTAAAAATAATAAATTGGGGAGTCAGGCGGTAGGTAGCATAGCGGGTTAAGCGCACATGGCACAAAGCGCAAGGACCAGTGTAATGATCCGGTTCAAGTCCCCAGGTCCCCACCTGCAGGGGAGTCGCTTCACAAGCAGTGAAGCAGGTCTGCAGGTGTCTGTCTTTCTCTCCCCCCCATCTTCCTCTCCTCTCTCCATTTCTCGCTGTCCTATCCAACAATGACGACATCAACAACAACAACAACAAACAACAAGGGCAAAAAAAGGAAAATATTTTAAAAAATTAAAATAATAATAATAAATCGGGGCCAGGTGGTGGTGCACCTGATTAAGTGCACACATTACAGTATGCATGGTCCTGGGTTCAAGCCCCTAGTCCCACCTGCAGGGGGGAAGCTTCTCGAGTGGTGAAGCAGGACTGCAGATGTTTCTCTTTCTCTCTGTCTCCCCTTCCCTCTGGATGTCTGGCTCTCTCTATCCCATAAATAAAGATATTTTTAAAAAATTTAAATAGATAGTGGTCCGGGCAGTAGTGCAGTGATAAAGCTTTGGACTCTCAAGCATGAGGTCCTGAGTTTGATCCCCGGCAGCACATGTGCCAAAGTGATGTCTGGTTCCTTCTCTCTCCTCCTATCTTCCTCATTAATAAATAAATAAAATCTTTTAAAAAATTTAAATAGATAAATGAAGCTCCATGCAGAGGCTGGGAGACAGCTTACCTTGCTACTGGGAGGCCCGGAGTCTGAACCCTGGACTACACTACAGAGCGTGAGCGGGTCGCCTTTCTCTCTGTGTGTCTTCTCCTTGCCCCCCTAACCCCATCAAAAACAACAAAGGGGGAGTCAGGCTATAGTGCAGCGGGCTAAGCGCAGGTGGCGCAAAGCACAAAGACCGGCATAAGGATCCCGGTTTGAACCCCGGCTCCCCACCTGCAGGAGAGTCGCTTCACAGGCGGTGAAGCAGGTCTGCAGGTGTCTGTCTTTCTCTCCCCCTCTCTGTCTTCCCCTCCTCTCTCCATTTCTCTCTGTCCTATCCAACAACGACAATAATAACTACAACAATAAAACAACAACAAGGGCAACAAAAGGGAAAAAATAAATAAAATAAATATTAAAAAAATAATAAAAAAAAATAAAAAAGGATGGGGGCTTGGGAGATAGTGCGGTAGTTCATGCAACAGACTTCCTTGCCTGAGGCCCTGAGGCCCCAGGTTCAACCCCCATCACCACCATCCACCAGAGCTGAGCAGGGATCCAAGAAAAAATAACAACAACAATAATAATAGTAAGTAATGGGATAGTGAGACAAGGAGGCCACTCAGTGGTGCGCTGTGTCCTAAGGCTCTGGGTTCGACCCCTGGAGTCACGTTATGAGTCAGATATCTCCCACCCTGTAACCGTGCTAAGTAAGCGCCCTGACCATGACCCCCTCCGTAAACACCCAGGGGTGCCCCCTTCCACAGGGCCCTCTGCCCTCCGCCCTGGCAGGTCCCACGCCCAGGGCACCAGGCAGCCCTGGTTTCTCTCTCTTCAAGGAGAGAAGCTGCCCCAGTGCCAGACATGCAGTGAACTGGGGTGGCCAGCAGAGGGCGCCCAGTGGCTGTGGCTGTTTGTCAGGGTTTGACACTCTCCTGCACTTGTCACTTTCGAGCTGTTGGCAGCTGTCAGTCGGAACCTAAATCCAGGAGAGGCGGCTGTGCACAGCACCTCTGTGATCTGCACCAGCCATGCAGTCGCCAGAGTGAGGCTCTAGTTCTCTCCAGTAAACACGCCATCATATATAGGTATGGATCCAATTTTGTGAAGCAATTCTACGATAAATGGCACTGCAGACAGCAGCTACTTGGCGATGTGAAAGCAGAGAAGAGGCCGGGTGGTGGTGGAGCTGATTAAGCACACGCATTACCATGCACAAGGAGCTGGGTTCAAGCCCCCAGCCCCCACTTGCAAGGGGGAAGCTTCCCAAGTGGGAAAGCAGTGTTACAGGTGTCTCTCTCTCTCTCCCTTTCTTTCTCCATCACTTCTCCCCTCTCAATTTCTCTCTACCTGTCTCTAGCTAATACATATTGTTTAAAGAAGAGGAAAAATCTGATCTTCCTTTAAAAAAAAAGAGGGAGCTGCTGGGAGGTAGTGCAGTGGGTTAAGCGCCCATGGCGTGAAACACAAGGATCTGGGTTTGAGGCCCCAGCTCCCCCCCACAGGGGGGTCACTTCACAGGTGGTGAAGCAGGTCTGCAGGTGTTTTTCTCTCCCCCTCTCTGTCTTCCCCTCCTCTCTCCATTTCTCTCTGTCCTGTCCAGCAACAACAGCAATGGCAACAATAAAAATAACAAGGGCAACAAAATGGGGAAAACGGCCTCCAGGAGCAGTGGATTCGTAGTGCAGGCACCAAACCCCAGCAATAACCCTGGAGGCAAAAAAAAAAAAAAAGTACTTGCTTTAAAGTTTTCCCAAGTCTAAATCCCTCCCTCCCAACCAGCTCTGGTTCATGGTAGGCTGGGGATTGAATTTGGGACCTGAGACTCAGGCATAAAAGATTGGTGCATAACCATTATGCTGTCTCCCCAGCCCAAATCAAGACTTTAAAAATATTTATTTATTTATTTAAGGAGAAAAAGAGAGGCCTGAGCCTATGCTGAGCTGGGGGTTGAACTTGGGACCTCATGTCTGTGTGCCACCTCCCTGAGCATAGAGCAGCGGCTCTGATGCCTGATGAAGAAGGACCAGTGACCTCGGCAGGAACTTAATCTGAGGCTGTGAAGTCGCCTTTGGAGTCTGGGTCCAGAGGCGGTTCTCTGTCCTCCTGGCTCTTGAAGCTTTGCTCCCATGTCTACATGATCCTGTTTGCAGAGGGATTTTGTTTTTCTTTCTGTGAGTGACAGCTGCTGTTCCCCAGTATGTCCCCTTAGACTGGCCCCTCTCATCCTATGTCCTTCTTACCTCCACATAGTCGGTGGGAACCAGCCCTCGCTCCCCTCTGCTGTTCCTGCCTTCCAGCCAGCCACCACCCACGTCCTGAAGGCATTTCAGAGAGGCAGAGAAAGAGAAAAAAAAAGGGACAAGGTTAGACTCACAAAAGCTTCAGAAATTTTGCTTTTGCAAAGGGGTATGCAGGAAAAACACTCCCCAGGTCAATTTTTTATCTGTTTTTGTTCCTTTTTGAGAGACAGAGAGAGGGAGATGGAGTCACCATAAATGCCCATTGCTCTGGAGCTCCCATGGGGTACTGGGCTCGAACCTCAGCCCAGCCCATGGCAAAATGAGGACCTCACCAGGTGAGCTATTTCCCAGTCCCTCCCATTCCCAGTGAGTCCTTTTGGGAACACCAGACTCGTTGGGGGGGGGGGGGGCGACAGGGGATCTTTCTGGAAGCCTTCTTCCTGCCTCTTCATCTCTTTAGGTGCAAAGGTCAGCATGAAATAAAACTCAGGGGAGTCGGGCGGTAGCGCAGCAGGTTAAGCGCACGTGGCGCAAAGTCCAAGGACCAGCGGAAAGATCCCGGTTCGAGCCCCCGGCTCCCCACCTACAGGGGAGTCACTTCACAGGCGGTGAAGCAGGTCTGCAGGTGTCTGTCTTTCTTTACCCCTCTCTGTCTTCCCCTCCTCTCTCCATTTCTCTTTGTCCTATCCAACAACGACGACATCAACAATAATAACTAAAAAACAAGGGCAACAAAGGGGAAAATAAATAAATATTTTTAAAAAATCGGAAGTACCGATTTTGGGAGCTAGAGAGAGAGAGAGAGCTCACTGGGTAAGGCATGTGCCTCGCCAAGCCTGTGGCTCCAGTTTGAACCCTGGCACCACATAGGAGAGTGTGAGGGCAGCAGGAGAAGCCCCAGGGCTGCAGGCTTCTGAATAAGAAAGTGGCCACGGGGGCGGCGAAGCTGAGCTTGGATGAGCAACTCCGGCCAGTCTTTACAAGACACTGCTGGGAGATGCCACAGAGACCGGGCTGCTTTCTTTTTCTTTTTCTTTTTTCCTTCCCCTCCTCCCCCCACCACACACAGAACACAGCTCAGCTCTGGCTGATGGTGGGACTGGGGATTGAACATGAGCCCCTTGGTGCCTCAGGCGTGAGAGTTTATCTGCAGAACCATGACAGCAAGGAACTGCTTTCTCCCACAGTCCCACGGCATCATCCGTGAGTCAGAAGCCCCCGCCGGGTCCGGGGTGGTCACGTGGACCCTGTGTCTCGGATGGACCACTGGGAGACGACCCTAAAGGACAACGGCCCCGCCCTTCTCGCCAAGCCACGCCCCCACCCTGCCATGCCCCACCCCTCAGCACGGGCTGGGCCCCACAAAACCACGCCCCTCTCATGGTGGCACGCCCACATCACACCCCCTCCCCAGCAAGACACACCCCACCCCCTGACCACCCCCATGCCTGCCACGCCCCTGTAGACCACACCCTATGCCACGCCCCTCTACAGACCACACCCCATGTCACGCCCCCAACGAGACACACCCTCTCCAGACCACGCCCCCCACGCCCCTGTAGACCACGCCCCCTGTAGGGCACACACCCCCCATGAGACACACCCCTCTCCAGACCACGCCCCCACCACATCAGGCCGCGCCCCCTCACCGGGTTGGTGACAGTGATGACCTCGCCCTCCTGCACCGTCAGCTCGTTGTTTCCTGGCTCCGCCTTGAAGTCGTAGAGGACCCGGGCCTGCTGGGGAGGAGAGAAGAGGGGCGGTCAGATACCGATGCACCCCAGCTGGCGGTGAGGGGTCGAGGGGGATGGGGGACATTCAGACCTGAGCGACTGACAATTGCCAACCAGAAGGCTGACTGGAGGCCATGGGGGGGGGATGGAGGGAGAGAGCTTAGCAGGTGGAGCCCTTGCCTCGCCCTGGACATCCATCGGGAGGGTGAAGTGAGAGCCCACCGCCCCCAGGAAATACTCCAATGCACAGACTCCATCCACTTCGCGGAGGGGGCAAAGCACAGGGGAGACAGCCGGACAGACAGACACAGAGTAGCCGCATGCACCCTTAGGGGGCTCCTTGCACTCTCTCAGTGCCTCAGCTACAAGGGTGTGCACCTGGTTGAGGGGGGTACCCCTGCCCTGGCCGCCTGTGTGGTAGGAGTCCATTACACCCTTTTCCTCTCCACCCCCAACACACACACACAGCCTGAGAGCACTGCATGTACCCCACCAGAGTGCACGCCACCCACGACAAATCCTCCCAGGTGAGCTGTCGCCCTGGCTCCCAGCTGTGGCTTCAAAGTTATTTTCCTTTCCTCTACTTCCTCTCCCACTCCCTCTCCCTCCCCCCTTCGTTTCTGTCTTTCTGCCACCAAGGTTATCACGGCTGTTCAGTGCCTACCATGACTTCACTGTTCCCAGTAGTCATTTTTCTTTTCGGAGAGAGTGAGACACAGAGAGAGATAGAAAGAGACAGAGAGGGAGTCGGGCGGTAGCGCAGTGGTTAAGTGCACCTGGTGTGAAGCCCAAGGACCCGCATAAGGCTCCCCACCTGCAGGGGAGTCGCTTCCCAGGCGGTGAAGCAGGTCTGCAGGTGTCTGTCTTTCTCTCCCCCCTCTCTGTCTTCCCCCCTCTCTCCATTTCTCTCTGTCCTGTCCAACAATGACGACATCAATAACAACAACAATAAAACTTGCTCCTCCTTTTTTTTTTTTCTTACAGCGAGAATTTCTAAGGATCCACTGATCGGATCCGCGGGATAGCTCTCACTTGGTGAGCACACCTGCTGTCAGGCACAAGCCCCAGGTCTGAGTCCAGCCCCCACTGCCCTGGGGGAAGAGGATTCAGTAATGCTGTCTCTCTCTCTCTGAGAAAGTTGGTTTGCAGTGATGAAACCCTGGCAATGATTAAAAAATTGATTTAAAGATGGGGAGGAGCAAGAGGGGGGGGGTGAGAGAGGAGCACACTGCTCCTTCCTATGATGTGGGGGGCTGAGCTAGGAGCCCTTAACACACAAGGAACTCACTCTGCCCACTCGGTCAGCTCCTCAGCTGCTGTGACCTTGATTTCATAGAAAACACGTGAAGAGGAAGCTACGTTTTCAATCTCTCCCCCAAGGGGATCCTTTAGAATCCTCACTGGGGCCAGGAGATAGCTCACCCAGCAGGGAGCACACATTACCAAGCACAAGGACCGGGGTTCAAGCCCCAGCACCCCAAGGGAGCACCGTGCACAGAAGAAGCTTCCCTGGTAGTGGAGCGGTGCTGTGGTGTTTCTCTCCTCCTCTTCCTCTGCTACGGAAAGGGAAGGAGATGGAGGTGGGGTGGGAGGAGTAGCAGGAGGAGAAGAAAAAGAAGGATGAGGAGGAGCAGCCATTGTTATCTGTTAGGAATAGTAGGACTGCAGAGGCACAAAAAGCCTCGGTGGTAAGGAAAGAAAAAGAAGAGGCCATCCTGATGAGCAGCGGTTTAAACCCTGGTGATTCCAGGGTTCGGGCGGTAGTGCAGCGGGTTAATTGCACATGAAGTGAAGCGCAAGGACTGGCATAAGGATCCCAGTTCGAGCCCCTGGCCTCCCACCTGCAGGGGGGTCGCTTCACAGGCGGTGAAGCAGGTCTGCAGGTGTCTCTCTCCCCCCCTCTATTTCTCTGTCCTATCCAACAACAACGGCATCAATAACAATAATAATAACCACAACGACGTTAAGCAACAAGGGTAATAAAAGGGAAAAACTAGCTTCCAGGAGCAGTGGATCTGTGATGCAGGCACTGAGCCCCAACAGTAAAGCTGGAGGCAAATAAAATAAGATAAAATTAAAAAAAAAAAAAAAAAAACACCTGGTAATTCCAAACAATCCGCAAGCAAGAAATAGCACTCTCTTGGTTATTTAGCTCATGACTTGGTGAAACAGAAAGCGAGAAAGACCATCATCAACAACAACAAAATAAAAAAAAAAAAAAAACCACAACTTAAACATGGAAACCCCCTTATACTTCAAATATCAGAACACTCCCACCCACGGAAAGAATGTGGATGCATTCTGGCGGTGTATTTAAAACGCTGACCTGGGCGGGTTATTTTTTTCCACGCCTAGGGCCATGTCTGAACTAGTGGAACTGAAAGCGATTCTGGAGAAGAGGAAGCCTGCCCAGCGAGTCACAGGCGTCACCAGAAAGCCCCTGGGCTCAGCTAGCCCTACAAACCGGGGTGATCTCACCAGGGATGGCGGGGTGGGGGGTGGGGGCGAGTAGCCTCACTCTGCTGCAGGCCTCACTCTGCTGCAGGAGTAGTAAGAGATGTAAGTGTGACTTAGAAAGGAACAGAAGGGGGTTCAGGCTGTAGCGCAGCGGGTTAAGCGCACATGGCTCGAAACTCGAGGACCGACAAAAGGATCCCGGTTTGAGGCCCCCGGCTCCAACCTGCAGGGAGGTCGCTTCACAAGCGGTGAAGCAGGTCTGCAGGTGTCTGTCTTTCTCTCCCCCCTCTCTGTCTTCCGCCTCCTCTCTCCATTTCTCTCGGTCCTGTCCAGAAACAATAACAATAAGCACAACAATGATAGAAACAACAAGGGCAACAAAAAAGGAAAATAAATAAATAAAATATTTTTTAAAAAAAGAAAGAAAGGAAGAGAAGACAGGATCATGGGAAAAACGGGCAAGTCGCGGCTGGGTGGTGATACACCTGGTTGAGCGTACATGTTATGGACCCAGGTTCAAGCCCCCGGTCCCCACCTGCAGGGGGAAAGCTCTGCAAGTGGTGAAGCGGGGCTGCAGGTGTCTTTCTTTCTCCCTCTCTATCACCCTCTTCCCTCTTCATTTCTGTCTACCTCTATCCAATAAAGATAATACAAAAAAAAATTTTAAAAAGAAAAAAGGGGCAAATACATAAATATAGTTATAAAAATCAATAGTCAACCCATCTCTGTGACCTTGGGAGAACTACTGCTGTTTCCAATGGAGGCGATGGAGACACGAGGACAGTGTGAAATTATACCCGTTATCTTACAATTTTGTAAATTAATATTAAATCACTAATAAAAAAAAAGTCAAAGAAGCATCTTTGAGCTGGTTCATTGGGTAGGCACAAGGTGGGAATTTTCCAGGACAGACAGACACAGAGACAGACACGTTTGTTTCCAAGACACGATGAGAGTGACCTGAAATGTGCAGGTGACAAAGGTCACACGTCCACCTCCTGCGGAGGGATGGAGGTTCTGCGTGTCCTCATCACAAAACCGGGCTGATGGTGCCTTCCCCGCCACGTCCCTCTGCCCTCCGAGTGGAAAGCAGTTCTAGAAGGTTCTGGGCCGAGGAGCTACTCTGCACACCGCTGGAGGCTGGGCGGTCACGGCCCTGTCTCCCTACACCCCCAGGATGGAAGCCCCACAGGCAGCTTCACAGCCGTCTGATGTGGTTTAGCAGACTGGCCTGGTGACATCACTCCTGCCGGGTGGCATGTGACACATGGGGACTCTTAGTGGTTGTGCCTACTGCTTCAGTCTCTTGCTTGCTCACACACACCAGCCACCCATGGGTAGGTTTGACTCGGATCATTCATTCATTCATTCATTCATTCATTCATTCATTCATTCACTTTTTATACCAGGGAAGGCTTCTCTGGTCTGATTTTTAAATTCTGTACCGAGGGGGTAGCAGGATGAGATAGCAGGATGGTTCTGCAAAATGACTTGTAAAACTGAGGCCCCAGGTTCAGTTCCTGGCACCACCACTAGCCGGAGCTGAACGTGAACAGGCTCTGGTGAAGAAGACAGGCCAAGGGGCTGGGCAGTAGCAGACCCACTTGAGCGCACAAGTTACCGTGTGCAAGGATATGGGTTCAAGGCCCCCATCTCTACCTGCATGGCGGGGGGGGGGGTAAGGGGGAAGGTTCCTCTCTATCTTCCCTTTCCCTCTCAGTTTCTCTGTCCAAAATAAATAAATGCACTTTAAAATTAAGATGTCTTGCATTCTGGGAGGTGGCTCGATGGCTACAAGGCTGGGCTCCTAAGTATGAGGTCATGAGTTGAATCCCCGGGGGGATGTGCTCACTCGCTCTCTCTCCCCCCCCCCCCCCGTTCCTAATTAATAGACTGCATTTTGACAAAGTAAGGGCCCCACCTAGACAGCTATTACTCAAGCCCAGATACTTTTCAAGGACTCATGTTTTGGTGCCCAAGTGGCCTTTGTGGTGATCTTTTTTATTATTATTATCTTTTTTTAATTTACTGGATAGAGACAGCCAGAAATCGAGAGGGAAGGGGGTGATAGAGGAGGAGAGACAGAGAGACGCCAGCAGCCCTGCTTCACCATTTGCAAAGCATTCCCCCTGCAGGTGGGGACTGGGGGCTCAAACCTGGGTCCTTGTGTACTGCAACATGTGCGCTCAACCAAGTGTGCCGCCACCCAGCCCCCAGTAATCTTTTTTTCTTTTCTTTGCCTCCAGGGTTATTGCTGGGGCTTGGTGCCTGCACTATGAATGCACCCCTCCTGGAGATCATCCTTTCCCTTTCGTTGCCCTTGTTGTCTATCGGGATTGCTGTTACTATTATTGTTGTCGTTGGACAGGACAGAGAGAAATGGAGAGAGGAGGGGAAGACAAAAGGGGGGAGAAAGACAGACACCTGCAGACCTGCTTCCCTACCCGTGAAGTGACTCCCCTGCAGGTGGGGGAGCCGGGGGCTTGAACCGGGATCCTTACTGCTGGTCCTTGCGCTTTGTGCCACCTGCACTTAACCCGCTGCGCTACTGCCTCCCCACCCCCCAACCCCCCCCCCGTGATCTTTTTAAAGGACTCTGCACCTGTGGAGATACACACTGAGCCATTTACAGATGAGGGAGAAAGCAGGTTTAAAAAAATACAAAAAACACAGGGAGTCGGGCGGTAGCGCTGTGGGTTAAGCGCGCATGGTGCAAAGCGCAAGGACCGGCAGAAGGATCCTGGTTCGAGCCCATGGCTCCCCACCTGCAGGGGAGTCGCTTCACAGGTGGTGAAGCAGGTCTGCAGGTGTCTGTCTTTCTCTCCCCTCTCTGTCTTCCCCTCCTCTCTCCATTTCTCTCTGTCCTATCCAACAACAATGACATCAACAACAATGAAAAACAACAAGAAACAAAAACAGAAAATAAAAAAAAAAATACAAAGACACAAGTAAGGGGGCAGCTGGTGGGGTCTAGCAGGGATGAGGTGAGTCAATGCAGTTGCTCAAGCTGGGCCAGGGGCTTCAGTACAACATTCTATCTGCTTATCTCTGGTGTAGGGCAGTGCTGGGAATTGAACCTGGGCCCTCTGGGGCCTCGGACATGAAAATCCTGTGCTCTAACATCACACCATCTCCTGAGCCTCTACTGACCCTTTTAAATGCCTGACACTTTTGCAATAAGAGGGGGAAGTTTTCAGGCGGCTGTGGGAGGTACTAAAGGAAGTCTCTGGAGAACCTGTGGAGGCATCTTCATGGGAGGAAGCCAACACAGTAAGGGAGAGAGGGAGAGAGGGGAGAGAAGAGGGGAGGGGAGAGAAAGGGAGAAAGGGGGAAAGGGGGAGAGAGGGAGGAAGGGGGAGAGAGGGGAGAAGGGAGAGAAGGGGAGAGAGAGGGGGAGGGGGAGAGGGAGACTCCTATTCACCCTGGAACAAAACACAGCCATCTTGCCTGGCAAAACTCCGCCCCCTCAGCAGTTCCTGAAGAGTCTCTGGGGACATGTGTACAATCTCCTAGCAGAGACTAAAGGTCCACTTTCCTGCTCCAGGGAGAGAACCCACAAATCAAAGGGAGGACAGAGACTGTGAACAAGAATGGGGGGGGGTACGCTCCCATGATGGGTGTGAAACTTCACCAGAGGACTTAGACTCCTGCCAGCCAATGTTGCCTGCTAACAATAAAACTTAATGGAAATATATATATATATATATATATTATATATAAAGGCTCGATGTGGAGGTGGGGGGATGGCTGGGCAGTAGCGCAGCGGGTTAAGCGCAGGTGGCGCAAAGCCCAAGGACCAGCATAAGGATCCCAGTTCAAGCCCCTGGTTCCCTCCTGCAGGGGAGTCGCTTCACAGGCGGTGAAGCAGGTCTGCAGGTGTCTGTCTTTCTCTCCCCCTTTCTCTCTCTCCTAGCCAGCAACAACAAAAGCAATGACAATAATAATAATGGCAACAACAAGGGTAACAACAATAACCCTGGAGGCAAAAAAAAAAAAAAAGTGAGAGGCAAAGAGAAAGACAGACACCTGCACCCCTGCTTCACTGTGAAGCTTCCCCCCTGCAGGTGGGGTGTGGGGGCTCAAACCTGGATCCTCAAACACGCTGACATGTGCTCAACAGAACGTGCCCCCCCCTTTAAATAAGTATATTCATCTTTCCAAAAAATGTCAACGTCTGGGCTTGAAGGATAGCTCAACAGGTAGGATGCTGACCTTGCCAAGTGTGTGGCCTGGGTTTAGGCCACATGGGAAGTGGCCCAGCACCAGAGGGAGCTCAGGCGCTAAGGCCTCACTTCATTCTCTGCCTCTCTCTCCCCAGATAACCAGCTGACCCTGGAGCTCTGGAGAGGAAGAGAGTCAAACCTCACTTCCAAAACTGATGACAATGGGGGTCCTCGGGGTGCAGGGTGGGGAGGTAGGACGGCTGGGGAGCTGAGCAATGTCCCCCTAGTCCCAGTTGGCTCAGAAAGGCCACTTCTAGGACTGGGTCCCCAAGAGGCACATGCAGGCTGGCACAGGGGCCCACCTGGAAGGGTGCCGATGGGCACGGCTGAGGAGGGTGTACAGACTGGGCCGGCAGCCCTCCCCCTCTGGGCAGGAAGGAGCAGGTGTGCTGGCCCAGGCACATGGCTGTTCCCGCCACCTCCACCTGACACGATAAATGAAGCAAAGGGCACAGGCACGGGCACAAACGGGCCGGGCAGCAGCTCACGGGGCACAGGACCAGGACAGGGAGGCTGGTGACAGGGGCAGGACGGGGCTGCAGCCCAGCTTCACAGAGTTGCTTTTGATCTTTTTCTAAAAACAAACAAACAAAAAAAATCAGGGGGTCAGGCTGTAGCGCAGCGGGTTAAGCGCAGGTGGCGCAAAGCTCAAGGACCTGCTCAAGAATCCCGGTTTGAGCCCCCGGCTCCCCACCTGCAGGGGAGTCGCTTCACAGGCGGTGAAGCAGGTCTGCAGTTGTCTGTCTTTCTCTCCCCCTTTCTCTCTCTCCTAGCCAGCAACAACAAAAGCAATGACAATAATAATAATGGCAACAACAAGGGTAACAACAATAACCCTGGAGGCAAAAAAAAAAGTGAGCGGGAAAGAGAAAGACAGACACCTGCATCCCTGCTTCACTGTGAAGCTTCCCCCCTGCAGGTGGGGTGTGGGGGCTCAAACCCGGATCCTCAAACACGCTGACGTGTGCTCAACAGAATGTGCCCCCCTTTAAATAAGTATATTCATCTTTCCAAAAAAGACTGGCTCAAGTCTCTGCTCCCCAGCTGCAGGAGTGAAGCTTCATGAGCTGTGAAGCCGGTCTGCAGGTATCTCTTCTTCTCCTCTCAACTTCTCCCTCTCTAGACAATGCAACACCAATAAATAAAATATTTATAAAATAAAAGAAAACGGGGCTGGGCAGTAGCGCAGCGGGTTAAGCTCACATGGCGCAAAGCGCAAGGACCGGCATAGGGACCCCGGTTTGAGCCCCCAGCTCCCCACCTGCAGGGGAGTCGCTTCACAGGCGGTGAAGCAGGTCTGCAGGTGTCTGTCTTTCTCTCCCCCTCTCTGTCTTCCCCTCCTCTCTCCATTTCTCTCTGTCCTATCCAACAATGACGACATCAACAATAACAACAACAAGGGCAACAAAATGGGGAAAATGGCCTCCAGGAGCAGTGGATTCATGATGCAGGCACTGAACCCCAGCAATCACCCTGGAGGCATAAATAAATAAAGAAAGAAAAGAAAAGAAAAGGAAACAGACAGGAGGCTCCTCTCTTGCCAAAGAGCCCAAGTAAGTGCTAAAAGCCCCTCACACTCACACCCGGGCACACCAGCCGGGTCAGAGCACAGAAAACACACATGCCTTCAGGGTTCACAGCCGGCTTAGCCGGGTCGATCAGCAGGTCCCGCCCTTGGTCACAGCAGTCACCCTACAGAGCGGAGCACAGGACACCCTTGCCGGGGAAGCAAACAGCCTCGGGGCGCCACAGTGGCCGAGTATTTGCACCAGAGCAAAAAGCTTCACTGCCAGGGGCACCCCAAATGCCACAGTGGTGGGGCTGCACTTGCCAGCTAGGTAGCTGCTGGCTTCCGACGTGATGTCTACTTCACACTTAGCCCGGGACAGTTATCTGTGAGCCCCTCAAACATGGCCGCAGGCCCGGGGCAAAAGCACCCCAAAGAAAGCCCCAGGGTGAGCTGACGCCCCGAGACCTACTAAGATGGGGGGTGGGGGATGAGGAGCTGCGACCCTGTTTCTGTTTCCCCCTCACACCCACTGTCTGTCCTGCTTCCTGCCGAGTCTGGAGCTCTGGATGCAGGAATTCTCGGTGTGTGCGCTGGGGGGCCTGTTAGAAAACGGACTCTGGCCTTTCCTGGGGTGCTCCATTGTTCACCCCTTCCCTTAGGGGTCCACACTGGGTGGGGGAACGCTGAGGGCTTCAGTCACACACATAGCTTATCTTTCTTTTTTTCTTTCTATTTTTTAATTGGATAAGACATAAATGGAGAGGGTTGGAGGAGATAGTGGAAGAGAAAATGAGAGACACCTGCAGCCCTGCTTCACTGCTTGTGAAGCTCCCCTCTGCAGGTTGGGAGCGGGGGGCTTGAACCTGGGTCCTTGTGCATCGTAATGTGTGAGCTCAACCAGGTGTGCCAGCACCCAGCACCACCCCCCTTTGCCTTCAGGGTTATCGCTGGAGTTATGCCTGCAATACAAATCCACCGCTCCCAGTGACCATTTTTCCCTTTTTTTACTTTTTTTTGTAAATATTCATTTATTCCCTTTTGTTGTCCTTGTTTTATTGTTGTAGTTATTGTTGTCACCATTGTTGTATAGGACAGAGAGAAATGGAGAGAGGAGGGGAGAGAAAGACAGACACCTGCAGACCTGCTTCACCACTTGTGAAGCGACTCCCCTGCAGGTGGGGAGCTGGGGGTTCAAACCAGGATCCTTACGGTGGTCCTTGTGCTCTGTGCCACATGTATTTAACCCGCTGCACTACAGCCCGACTCCCATTACTTCTTTTTTTTTAAATTTTTTAAATCTTTATTGGATAGAGACAGCCAGAAATTGAGAGGAAGGAGGAGACAGAGAGACACCTGCAGCCCTGCTTCACCCCTTATGAAGCTTTCCCCCTGCAGGTGGGGACCCGGGGCTTGAACCCGGGTCCTTGTGCACTGTAACATGGGCGCTCAACCAGGTGCACCACCACCCGGCCCCTTTACTTCTATTTTTATTTGACAGGACAGAGAGAAATTGAGAGGGGAAGGGGGAAATAAAAAGGAAGAGAATCTGCTCCAGTACTCGGGACGCTCCCCCCATGCAGGTGCACCACCGCCCGACCCCCCTAATTTATGTCCTCTGGGTTGACCTTTGGGGTCCGGCTCCATCTGCCACGATGAGACACCAGAGCCCAAGTAACGGCAGGGAACCCGTGCGTGGGCTCCCCTCCCTCTCGGCCGAGGGTTCACCACCCCCGAGTGCAGGCGCTCAGCTCCCCCAGATGGGGAGGAAATGTAATGGTTGGCAGCATGGAGAGCAAGGGCTGGCCGAGGAGCCGGGCTGCGGGCTGGGGCTCCCCCCATCCCCTGGCCTCGTGAAGCTGGCTGGCTTCCTTCACGTCTGGGCCCCGGATTCCTCAGGAGGAAGATAAGGGCCTCGTGATCCCAGTAACGGGTGAGTAATCACCTTGGTCACGCGGGCTGCGGACGGGGGTCACAGGGCCAGGCCCTGGGCGTTGGTTCCTGGTCACACGTACACGTGCTAGTCCTGCAAGGCCTCCTCCTCCCTCCAGCCGCCCCACCTCCCTCAGGGAGCAAGAGAGTGGGGCGTGTTGGGTGTTCATTCCCACGAGGGTGGTCTCCAGTCTCCTACTTCTCCTGATACCCAGAGATCAAGGGGGGGTACCTAGACACCCGCGAACACACACACACACACAGACACACCAGACATGCTCCTGCACATTTCACACTCATTTCCTCTTAGCCTGTGTGTGTGCCCATGTGGAGTTGGGGGGTGACCCCAAAATCCCAATGATGGGGCTCCCCCAGCCCCTGTCATTCAAAAAAAACAACTAGAATGGTGGACAAAGGGAGTCGAGTCGGGCAGTAGCGCAGCGGTTTAAGCTCAGGTGGCACAAAGCGCAGGGACCGGCGTAAGGATCCCGGTTCTAGCCCCCGGCTCCCCACCTGCAGGGGAGTCGCTTCACAGGTGGTGAAGCAGGTCTGCAGGTGTCTGTCTTTCTCTCCCCCTCTGTCTTCCCCTCCTCTCTCCATTTCTCTCTGTCCTATCCAACAACAACAACAACAACAACTACAATAATAAAAAAAAAAGGGCAACAAAAGGGAATAAATATTTTTTAAAAATACACCGGCAAAAATCAGCCTCTTCTTGGAAAATGGTCATGTGACACAAGATATGTCAATGGGAGGTGGGCAGGATATTCCAAACAGCAAATAAAAGCAAAACAACAAAAGAAAATATAGGGGGTGGGGAGACAGCACAGAGGTTCTGCAGAAGCCTTTCCTGTCTGAGGCTCTGAGGTCCCAGGTTCAGTTCCCGGCATCACCATCAGCCAGAGCTGAATATATATATATATATATATATATATATATACATACCAGAGTACTGCTCAGCTCTGGCTGATGCTGGTGCCGGGGACTGAACCTGGGACTTCAGAGCCAGGCATAAGAGTCTGTTTGCATAATCATTATGCTATCTCCCCTGCCCTGATATTTATAGCAGATACAGATCAAATGAGTTAGCCCAGGGAACCAAGTCTCAGTGAGAGGCTCATAATAAGTGACAGCCTGTTCTGTGGACAAATGCAAAGATACACAGAGTTGTCTGAGGCTGAGGGACAGTACAATGGCTCTGCAAAGAGACTCTCCTGCCTGAGGCTCTGAGGTCTCAAGTTCAATCCCTAGCACCACGAGAAGCCAGGCTGACCAGGGCTTCTGAAAGGGGGAAAACCTGAGACCCTGGGGCGGGAATATAAAGAAGCTTGTCCCCCAAAAGGGGACAGCTGGGATGCTGTGTGGCTTGGGAAGCAGGGACTAAGGCAAGGGTGTTCTGAGCAACTGCGGGCCTCGGCAGAAAGCAGCCAGGCCCCGTGTCAGCCCCGTCAGCCGGCACTTTCACACTGGCTCAGTGGAGTTTCCAAAGCAGCACAAAGCCCCCCCCCCCGCCCCCCCACACACCCAAGATGCTTCTCTGACCCCAGTGCACCATGGGTGACAGTGAGGACAGAACACAGACATGTGGCTGCCGGGAGGGCGCCCAGTGGATGAGGCATGAGGCGCTGAACTCTGGGGCTTGAGGTCCTGAGTTCAAGTCCTGGTGTTGCATGTGCCAGGGTGACACTCTGGTTCTCTCTCCTGTCCCCACTCTTAACGGGTGGGGGTGTGTACACCTGGTTAAGAGTGCAAAAGGACCTGGGTTCAAGCCCCTGCTCCCCACCTTCAGGGAGGAAATCTCATGACTGGTGAAGCAGGTCTGCAAGTGCCTCTCTCCCTCTCCACCTCTCCCTCCCCCTCTCTTCAAAACTTCTCTGTCCTACCAAATTAAAAAAAAAGGGGGGGGAGATGGCCAACAGGAATGGTGGATTATGTTGGCTCTAAGGCCCACAGATAACCCTGGTAAGCAATAAAAGGAGGGGGGTTTAGAAAGGAAGAGAAGGAAGGAGCACAGGAAAAATGTGTATATGGGTGTGTGTGTGTGTGCGTGTGTGTGTGTGCGTGTGTGTGCGTGTACACTAAGTGCACTGAGCCCCAGCAATAACCCTGGAAGAAAAAGAAAGAAAGAAAGAAAGAAAGAAAGAAAGAAAGGAAGGAAGGAAGGAAGGAAGAAAAAAAAGAAGTAATAGTCAACCCATATCTGTGACCTTGGGAGAATTAATGAAATTTCCCATGGAGGGAATAGGGACACAGAACTCTGGTGGTGGGAACAGTGTGGAATTTTACCCCTGTTGTCTTATAATTTTGTAAGTCAGTATTAAATCACTAATAAAAAAAATAGTGAAGAATAAAAAAGACATCACTGAATTTTAAAAAGCTAAATAAATCCTTTTAAAAAAAGATATGTCCTTAACCTTCATTTTCCTACTACCTGCTGAATCAACAGCTTTACAAGCTAGAACTGTGAGGGGTTAGAGCTAAAGCGGTCATAATGTGAGAGAGGCCCTGGGTTCGAGGCATTCTAGCAACTAGCCAATCAAGCAGTCATAGAATGGCTGCAGGACAGACCAAGCCAATGAAAGAGACGAGAAAAACAGACACGTGGAGAGAGGAAGGGACACAGCTAAATTCAGTACTTAGAATCAATGGAAATATGGCATTTCGCGTGAAAAAAAAGAAAGAAAGGTTCCACTTGTCATTCAGAAATGCAAATCAAAACCACCCTGAGATTCTGCCTCAGACCCATGAAAATGGTTCACATCAACAAAGGGCTGACAGGTGTGGGTGAGGTTGTAGAGAGTCTGTTTGCGTGACCTTTGTGCTATCTCCCCCACCCTGTCTTTCCTTTTTTTTTTTTGCCTCCAGGGTTATTGCCGGGGCTCAGTGCCTACACCATGAATCCACTGCTCCTGGAGGTCATTTTTTCCCCTTTTGTTGCCCTTGTTGTGGTTATCATTGTTATTGTTGATGTCGTTCATTGTTGGATAGGACAGAGAGAAATGGAGAGAGGAGGGGAAGACAGAGAGGGGGAGAGAAAGACAGACACCTGCAGACCTGCTTCACCACCTGTGAAGCGACTCCCCTGCAGGTGGGGAGCTGGAGACTTGAACCAGGATCCTTACCCAGTCCTTAGGCTTCGCGCCATGTGCGCTAAACCTGCTGCGCTACCACCTGACCCCCAAAGTGTTTTGTTGTTGTTGTTTTTGCAGTGAACCACCGGCTTCTGGGAAGGACAGGTTTTGAACCTGAAAGCTCTGTCTGTCTGTCTGTCTCAGAGTCCACAGGCAGAGCCACTACTCCAGCCTGGCAGTGTGACCCTTTATACATATTTCCTCCAGGGTTCTCACTGGGACTGGGTGCCTGCACTACAAATCCACTGTTCCTGGCGGCTATTATTATTATTATTATTGGATAGGACAGAGAGAAATGGAGAGAGGAGGGGAAGAGAAAGACAGACACCTGCAGACCTGCTTCATCGCTTGTGAGGCCGACCTCCCTGCAGGTGGGGAGTGGGGGCTCGAACCGGGATCCTTGCGCGGGTCCTTGAGCTTCGTACTATGTACACTTAACCTGGTGCACTACTGCCCAGCCCCCACCCCTTCTTTTTAATGGAGAAGATGCTGGCACTCCCTGCCCCCCACAACACACACATACACGCACACAAACACCAGTGTCACCGAGTTCAGGAGCCCCTGGCTTAGCACACAAATACCCGGAATGACTGGAATTCCTTAACAACGGGGGGGGGGGGGGGGGGGGGGGGATCCCTGGATCTAGTCATTCCCCCCACCCTCCTCCCAGCCAATCGGATCTCCCTGCCTGGCCGTGGCTCCCTTCCCTCCCTCCTAGAACAGCCCGGTTGTGCAGGTGTCCAGTGAGGAGGGTGTGTCCCAGCTTCCTCTGACCTTCCAGCTTTTATCTCATTTTATTTACTTAGGATAGAGACAGAGAGGACATGAGAGGCCAGGGACACCTGCAGCCCTGCCTCACCACTCGTGAAGCTTCCCCTGCAGGCGGGGACCACGGGCCTTGAACCCACGTCTTCATGCATAGTAACAGGTAACAGGTGCACTCTGCATGAATATATACACACATATTTTCTCTCTCCCGTTTTTTTTTTTTTCCTCCAGGGTTAGTGCTGGGACTGGGTGCCTACGCTACAAAACCACTGCTCCTGAGGCCATTTTTATTTTATTATTTTATTTTAGGACAGGATAGAGAAATTGAGAGGGGAGGGGAAGACAGACCGGGAGAGAGACAGAGAGGCACCTGCAGGTCTGCTTCACCACTTGTGAGGCGACCCCCTACAGGCGGAGAGCCGGGACTTGAACTGGGATCCTTGCGCACATAGTATGCTTAACCCGGTGCACTACTGCCCAGCCCCACTCTCTTTCTCTCTCTCTCTTTAAGTACTTTACTTACTTTATTTTTGAGAGAGATACAGAGAGAGAAAGAAACACCAGAGCACTGCTCAGCTCTGGCTTATGGTGGTGCGGGGGATTGAACCTGGGACTTCGGAGCCTCAGGCATGACAGTCTTTGCTTATATGCTATCTACCCCTGCCCACTCTTTCTATGAAGAAGTGGGGCATTTGTGAAACCAGACTCTGCTCAGCACAGTCTCAAGACATTCCCAGGTGTAGGCCTCGTATCAGAGTCTACCATCACAATTCAAAAAAGCTGAGAAAATCATTAACAAAAAGAGATAGAGGGAAAAAAAAAATCTTTGCCCAAATAAAGAAAAATTCTCCACTTTGGGAATTCAAACACACCTCTGCCAGGTCATGGGCTTGAGATGGTCCTTTTTCTTTTTAAATATTTATTTATTTGTTCCCTTTTTTGTTGCCCTTGTTGTTTTATTGTTGTAGTTATTACTGATGTCATTGTTGTTGGATAGGACAGAGAGAAATGGAAAGAGGAGGGAAGACAGAGAGGGGGAGAGAAAGACAGACACCTGCAGACCTGCTTCACCGCCTGTGAAGGGACTCCCCTGCAGGTGGGGAACCGGGGGCTCGAACTGGGATCCTTACGCCAGTCCTTGCACTTTGCGCCACTTGGGCTTAACCAGCTGCGCTACTGCCTGACTCCCTTTCTTTTCTTTTTTTAACCAGAGCACAGCTCAGCTCTGGCTTATGGTGGTCCTGGGGATTGAACGTGGAACTCTGAAGCCTCAGGCATGAGAGTCTCTTTGCGTAACCATCATGCTATCTATCCCCTGCAGACAGTCCTTCCAGTCTGGGAAGTGTGAAATGTGTTGCTTCAAATACTAGTTCTCCTGCAGTCACTGGGAACACTGAGTTATTGTACCAAAGGAGCTCCCAGTTCCTAAGCCACAGGGGTATGTGTGTCACCTAGGGGGCTGGGCAGTGGGGCACCCAGTCAAGCACAAGGACCCAGGTTCAAGCCCCTGGTGCCCACCTGAAGGAGGGAAGCTTCATGTGTGATGGAGCAGGGCTGCAAGTGTTTCTCAGTCTCTCTCCCTGTCTCCCCCTTCCCTCAGTTTCTCTCTGTCTCTAACAGAAAGAGAAAAGAGAAAAGAAATGCTTACCAAAATGCACAGTGGAAAGAACAAAAGCTTACAGCTGGATAGAGAGGGGTGGGGAGAGAGAGAGCCTTCAGATGCCACTTATCTTACTGGACTAAGTTTTTATCACTTTAACAGTGGCTTAAGGCTTTAGCAGTGCAAAAGTCACAGGCCCCTTGTGACAGGCCCAAAATAGACTTCCTAGCTTCTTCCCACATGAAGACCCCTAATTTCATCTGCTCTATTCCTACCTTTGGGTTCCTGATTATTTAACAATTTGTCCTGCTTTATACCTTGTCACCCTTTCAGCCACCAAGTTGCAGACACTACTATGATGTCATCCTGACCTCTGGGCAGAGGACCTCACCCGTGTGTCCTGGAGCCTCCCCTCCCCAGAGCTCTACCCCACTAGGGACAGACAGAGACAGGCTGGGGGTGTGGATCCACCTGCCAACACCCATGTCCAGTGGAGAAGTAACGACAGAAGCCAGAACTCATACCTTCTGCTCCCCATAAAGATGTTTGGTCCACACTCCCAGAGGGATAAAGAATAAGGAAGCTTCCCGTGGAGGGGATGGGATACAGAACTCAGGTGGTGAGAACTGTATGGAATTGTACCTGTTATCTTACAATCTGGTTAATCATTATTAAATCACTAATAAAAAAGTTAAAAAAAGATCTTAGGAGTGCAATGACACACGTGTGTGTGTGTGTGTGTGTGTGTGTGTGTGTGTGTGTGTGTGTGTGTATACACACGACACCGCACCACTGGCGCCAGCAGAGGACCAGAGCCAGACACCCCTCTTCCTGTCCACCCCCTCTACTCCCCATTTCCTCCAACAACGACCAGTTTTTAGCGTCTAAGTCAGCTTGGGTATCATCATTATTATTATTATCATCATCATTATTATTATTGCTACTATTGCTATTTTGCACTATGGACTGCCACCTGTGTGACCTACTGCTCACAGCACTTTTCCCTCTTTTTGTTTCCAAAAAAAAAGAAAGAGAAAGGGACATTCAGGTCTCAGGAGGAGGCTCCATGAATACATACATACATGGAGCTTCCCTGGGTGTGTGAGGTGCTCCCACGTGGTGCCAGGGTCTCAAAACCTGAGGCCTCGTGCTTGGTGATGTGTACACGCTGGCAAGGGAGCTGTCTCCAGGCCCCTGGTTAGTTGTTTCTTTTTTCTGCAAGTGGGTCTGTTTAATGAGTTGTATCCTGTGGGTCAGTGGAGTCACCTGGTGGGTGTGTGGTCCTGGTCTCTCTCTCTGTGTGTGTGTCTCTCTCTCTTCCAGGCTAGGGAGGGACGGACAAGAGAATGCACAGGCCCTTCCTGCATCTCAGCTGCCACCCGGACCACAGAGGGCTGACAGCTTCCTGGAGGAGGGGCCAGGACAAAGGGCAGAGAGGACAGGAGGCCACTGCTGGAGCCAGCAAGGGGTTCAGGGAAAGCTTTCAGGAGGAGGAAGCAGCTTGAGGGCCTAGGCCAGAGAGCAGCATTCCAGAGAATAAAGGAACCCAGGTCCAGCCAGGGCTCCACGTGGGGAGCTCCATGGTGGTGGAGCAGTACTGTGTCCCTCTCCCTCCCTCCCTCTCTCTCTCTCTCTCTCTCTCTCTCTCTCTAATAAGAAGGTCAAGAAGAGGTCAGTTTAACTGGTGGAATCACACATGCTCAAGGTCTGGTGTTGCAGGGCAAAAAAACAATATCAACAACAATAAATACACACACACTACTCATACAGCTAATGCTTATATCGCCTGGGAGGTGGGGCGGTGGATTAAGCTTTGGACTTGCAAGCATGAAGTGTTGATGCTCTGGTTCCCTCTCTCACTCTTTATCATAAGCAAATATTTAGGGGCCAAGCAGCAGCACACCTGGTAGGGCACACATGCTACAATGAACCTGGTTCAAGTCCCTGGACCCCCCCTGCAAGGGGGAAGCTTCAGGAATGGTGAAGCAGGGCTGTAGGTGTCTCTCCCTATCTACCCTTTCCCTCTCGGTTTCTGTCTCAATTCAGTAAATAAATTTTAAAAACAAATATTTTCAATATATAGATTACATGTATATGAAATCCAATAGGTAGCATTTGTCATATTAAAAAAAAAAAAGTGCCGGTTCGAACCCCCGGCTCCCCACCTGCAGGGGCGTCGCTTCCCAGGCGGTGAAGCAGGTCTGCAGGTGTCTGTCTTTCCCCCCCCCACCGTCTTCCCCTTCTCTCTCCATTTCTCTCTGTCCTATCCAACAACAATAATAATAATGACAACAATAACAGCTACAACAAGCCCAACAACAAGGGCAACAAAATGGGAAAAACAGCCTCCAGGAGCAGTGGATTCGTAGTGCAGGCACTGAGCCCCAGTGATAACCCTGGAAGCCAAAAAAAAAAAAAAACTAGAACACAAATACCAGATACCAGTGCTGAGAAGACAACTGGATTTAAAGAAAGAAAAAAAAAGTTGAGGACTAGGTGGTGTAGCTGTCTGAGCGCACGTGCTACAGTGCACAAGGCCCTGGGTTCAGGCCCCTGGTCTCCACTTGAAGGGGAGAAGCTTCACGAATGGTGAGGCAGGGCTGCAGGTATCTCTCTCCCTCTCTATCTCCCCCACTCCTCTCTCAATTTCTCTCTGTCTCTACTCAAATAAATAAGTAATGTTTGAAATAATAATAAAAGTCAGTAACGGGAATGCCTAGAGTCCTATTCTAACCACTCCTAGGAGAGACTGTGGCGGCCTCAAACTTGTCACCAGAGGTGAACTGTGCCCTGGAGGTGACAGCCAAGTCCCACAGCTGTGGGGGAATGGCCAGTGACCATTTACTTCACGTTCCTAATAAGTTCTATGTTGGGGGCATCCTATCTCTGATAAGAGTGTAGGAAGCCCACCCACATGGCTCAGTAACAGAAGGCCTGCCTGGCTCCAGGTGGAAGTCACAGGCCTAGAACCTTCTGTGCCCGGCAGTTCACCCCAGGCCCAGTGTTCGTTCTGCGGAGGAAGGGCCCAGGGAGCCGGCAGGTTTCCTCTGAAGCTCTCAGTTACTGATTAACTTCTTGAAGCTGCCCAATGAGGAGAAAAGCAGGTTCCCTTCTCCTTCCAGGAGATCATTTCTTTCTGTTGTGCAAGACCAGAGGAGTCTTCTTTAAAGGAGGAGGGCTGCATACAAATAAGGACACTGGCTCAGCAGCGTGCTGACGTCAGTCCTTGGCAAACCCCACCAGAAAGTCCATGGCCCTCAAGCCTCATTACTAGGGGGCAAGAACTTACTAAGACTTGGGCGTGGGAAGCACAGCTCCCCCCCCCCCCCCAGACACACACACACCTGATTAAAGGCAAAGGACAAGAAATCGAGCAAGGTCTTGGTGGGGCCTGGGGTGTGGGCACAGCAAGGAAATTAGGTCATTTTGGTGAGAAAGAGAGCATGTTCTTTGACGCCAGAGGGAAGCTCCTGTTTTGTATTTTGTTTCTGAAAAGAAGTACTTCCCTGCTTTTTTTTTTTTTTTTTCATTTCAATGGAAGTGGCACAGAAATACAAGGAAAAATTCCATGCAGAATAGAGGTCAGATGGCCACTGCAATATGAAGGGGGGGGAGTAGGTAATGGCATACCCCACTGAGTGCACACAATACAATGTGCAAGGACCTGGGTTCGAGCCCCCTAGTCCCCACCTGCAGGAGAAAAGCTTTGTGAACGGCGAAGCAGTATTGCAGGTGTCTCTCTCCCTCTCTATTTCCCCCTTCCCTCTCAATTTCTGGTTGTCTTTATCCACTAAATAAAGGTAGAAGGGGCTGAGGGGGTGTTGCACTCAAGTGGGAACTGCTGTAGAAGCTGGTGTTGAATGGGAGTCGGGCTGTAGCGCAGCGGGTTAAGCGGAGGTGGCGCAAAGCACAAGGACCGGCATAAGGACCCCAGTTCGAACCCCGGCTCCCCACCTGCAGGGGAGTCGCTTCACAGGCAGTGAAGCAGGTCTGCAGGTGTCTATCTTTCTCTCCTCCTCTCTGTCTTCCCCTCCTCTCTCCATGTCTCTCTGTCCTATCCAACAACGACAACAACAATAATAGCTACAACAATAAAACAACAAGGGCAACAAAAGGGAATAAATAAAATAAATATTAAAAAAATTAAAAAAAAAAAAAAAAGAAGCTGGTGTTGAAGGCCTGGAGACAACCCGCAGGCAGAACACAGAACTTGCATGCCTGAGGTCCCAGGTTCGAATCCCCTAAACAACCCACAGGCTTGTGTTTAACAGGAATCTCTTCTATGAGACTCATTGGGCTTAGCTATGCCCCTCCTGTCCCCTGCCCTCCCCCCCACACACACACGTCAGGGACACATGCGGCCACAGACAACACCAGCTACGTGACCACAGCCCAGGTTGTGAGATGAGTCTAAAGCCTGACCCGTAATTAATAATTTCTGGAAGACAGACCTCAGACCTCAAAGACTCCTCCACCAGGCCTGGCTTTACCACCACAGAAAGATCTGTGGCCTGAGCAGAGCTGGCCCTGGGTGTCTGTTTCCCTGAGAGCAGCCAGGTGGACTCCCTGGAGGCAACAGCACCTGAGCTCTGGTTATAAGCACCACACACCTGGAGAGCACAGGTGAGACTGTACCTGCTCTCAGAGGCGCTACCCTGGAGCGCTTCTCTACAGAAACCAAAAAACACAGCATGAACTCTGCGTCAGTCCCCAAAGGAAAACCAGACAGTCCAAGCACGTGTGGAGGAGATGGGGAGGCAGACACCTGGTAATCATTCATTCACGGGGAGTCGGGCTGTAGCGCAGCGGGTTAAGCGCAGGTGGCGCAAAGCACAAGGATCGGCATAAGGATCCCGGTTCGAACCCCGGCTCCCCACCTGCAGGGGAGTCGCTTCACAGGCGGTGAAGCAGGTCTGCAGGTGTCTATCTTTCTCTCCTCCTCTCTGTCTTCCCCTCCTCTCTCCATTTCTCTCTGTCCTATCCAACAACGACAACAACAATAATAACTACAACAATAAAACAACAAGGGCAACAAAAGGGAATAAATAAATATTTAAAAAAAAAAAAATCATTCATTCACACAGGTGCCGGCCCCCCATCCCTAACTCCCTGGGGTGGGGGGGCTGGGGACAGATGCCACCTCCAGCCAGGTAACTGACTTTCCCTGTGCCTTCCAAGTCCAAAGCACCCCAGCATCTGGTGGCAGGGGGTGGTATCTCCTTCCAGCAAAGAAGGGGCACCCTCCCAAGATTCCAGACCCATCCCCAAGGCCGGGGGTCAAGGGACAGAGTAGTCGCTGCCCTGTGGCCTCTAACCCTCCGGAAGCCAGCAGGAAGGGGAGATGGGGGGCAGTGGGTGCACCCACC
Source organism: Erinaceus europaeus (assembly GCF_950295315.1). Classification (NCBI taxonomy): domain Eukaryota; kingdom Metazoa; phylum Chordata; class Mammalia; order Eulipotyphla; family Erinaceidae; genus Erinaceus; species Erinaceus europaeus. The sequence continues at coordinate 6,571,927 of NC_080174.1, forward strand.
ACACCTCCAGGGGGGTCTGAGCTCAAAGGCCCAACCTCTGGGGCTGGGGGTGGGGGGGTCAGTGCTAACACCTCAGGGGTCCCCGCTGATGGATCTGGAGACCCCTTCAGTTGGGGTTAGGGGACCACACCTCCGACGGGACTGTAGACCCCACTAATAATACGGCTGGGGACTCTAGGGGGGCGAATGGGGACCCTCTCCCCGGGGCTGGGGTCCCCCTCTAGTGTAACAGAGGACCCCGCCATGGTACTCAGCCGCCCTCCGGCAGGACTGGGGTCCCCTCCAGTGTAATTAGGATCCCTTTCCGGAGGGACTGGGTTCGCTCCCCTCCAGGACTAGGGTCCCTCCCCCCGTTAGACTGGGGACCCTCTCCCGCGTGGTTGGGGTCCCCGCTGGTGGAACAGGGGACTCCTCCACAGTATCAGGTCCCCTCCGGCAGGACTGGGACTGGGGACCCTCACGGATGGAACTGAAATCCCTTTGCCGAGGGGCTGGGGAGTGGGGAGCCCTCCCCCATTCGCCTGGGGTCTGGGGTCCCCCCTCCCGGAAGACGCCCCCCCGCTGGCGGAGCGGGGTCCCCCCGGCGGCAGGGGGGCGCTGTGGCCGCGGCGGCAGCGGACTGGTCCCGGGTCCGAGCGGCCTGGCGGTGTTCGCGTCGCCGGACCCCCACCCCGGGGCCCCCTCACCTTGGTGGCCATGGCGGCTCCGGCGCGGCCGCGGCTCCTGGACTCGCCCCGCCGCCGGATGTCCCCGGGCGGGGCCTGGGCTGCGGGGACCCCCTGGCGGCCACTCTGGGGGACCCCCCCCCCCGCTGGAGACCTCGGCTTCGGGGACCCGCGACTTGGACTTCGGGGACCCCCACCCGGGCTGGAGACCTCGGCTTCGGGGGACCCTCGACTGGCGACTTGGACTTCGGGGACCCCCGGTTGCGGCCTGGGTCTCGGGGACACTTGGCTGGCGACTTCGGTTCCGGGGACCCCCGGGCTGCGGGGACCCCTGGCGGCCGCCTGGGCCTGGGCCTGGGCCTGGGACCGGGGCTGAGCGCTCTGCGGGCCCGGGGCGCTGGGGACCGAGGCCGGAGCAGGGACGGCGGGGCCGGGGCCGGGGCCGGGGCGGGGGCAGGGGCGGGAGCGGGGCCGCGTTCGGGGCCAGGCCGCCGGGGCGGGACCGCGCGGGGAGGCGGGCTCGCTGGGAGCGCGGCGCTTCCTGGTCCGCGGGCCGCCCGCCGCCTCCGCCCCGGGCAGCGCCGCCTGCGGCCCGCGCTCCTCGGCTCCTCTCCCCGCGGAGACCACGGCCCGGGCGGCGGTTTGCGGTCGGGCTGGGACTAGTGGCTGGGCCTGGGGATGCTGCCTGCCTGCCTGCCTGCCTGCCTGCCTGCCTGCCTGCCTCCTTGCCTCCTTCCTTCCTTCCTTCCCTCCCTCGCTCCCTCCCTTCCTTCCTTCCTCTCTTCCCCTTTCATTCTCTCTCTCTCTTTTCATTGTATTTTCCTTTCCTTCCTCTCCTTTCTTTTGTTATTTCCTTCTTCCCTCTTTCTTCCCACCCTCCACCTTCCCTTTATTATTTATTTGTGATTCTGGTGAGTTACAAGACTATAGATCCATATACCACACTCACCACTAAAGTTCTTTCCATTTATTTTTCTCTTTCTTTCATCTTTTGAATGGGGAAGGAGGTTAATGGTTTACAATGCAGCATAGACTTTTTATTTTATTTTATCAGAGCTCTGCTCAGCTCTAGCCGATGGTGGTGCTTGGGATTGAACCCGGGAGCTAGGAGTCTCAGACATGAAAGTCTTTTTGCAGAACCATTATACCATCTCTCCAGTTCTTTGTTTTCAAGGGATGAGGAACGTTGCAAAAAACAATTCTACCTTCTCTGGCTGGGAGAGCAGCTGTGTATTTAGATGAAATTGGCCACCCCTGGAAACGAATCTCTGACCTCTAAAGACGCAGCTAATTGTTTAAGAAATATTTTATTAGGGGCAGGGGGGGGGAGAAATATTTTATTAGAAGAAGGCCCCAGGGCAAGTCCCCAACATAAGCCGAAGCTGAGCAGTGCTCTGGTTAAAAATGAAAAATAGGGGGTCAGGCGGTAGCGCAGCGGGTTAAGCACACTTGGTGCTTATGCGCAAGGACCAGCGTAAGAATCCTGGTTTGAGCCCCCGGCTCCCTCACCTGTAGGGGAGTCGCTTCACAGGCGGTGAAACACGTCTGCAGGTGTCTTTCTCTCCCCCTCTCTCTGTCTTCCCCTCCTCTCTCCATTTCTCTGTCCTATCCAACATCAACAACAACAATAATAGCTACAACAAAGGCAACAAAAGGGAAAATAAATAATGAAAGAAACTGAAAAAGAGAAAAATGGGGGGGCCAGGTGGTGGTGTTATGCCCAGAGGTTCAAGTCCCGATCTCATGCATTGAAGACCAGAATCACATGCAATAGCAAGAGCCTGTATTTGCAAGCTTAAGCTTGGGCCTCCGACACCCTTCCAAGCAAGGGGAAAGTCTGCGGCCCCGATCATTTCTCATCCCACCTTTTTATAGTCATCACAGGGTGGGGACAGGTGGAAATATTTACACAGAACAAGGAACAGTTGGTTACAGGTTAATGGCTGTTCTCAATATTCAGGACTTTTCTCTAACCTCACAGTGGCACACCTGGTTAAGCACACATGTTACAGTGTACAAGGACCTGGGTTCAAGCCCCCAATCCCCACCTGCAGGGAGAAAGCTTCACAAATGATGAAGCAGGTCTCTCTCTCTCTCTCTCACTCTCACCCCTTTACTCTCATTATCTGGCTGTCTCTATCAAATAAATAAAGATAATTAAAAAATTTTAAAGAATACATATATTGGGTGGTGGTGTGCCTGGTTGAGCACACATGTTAGAATGATGCACAAGGACCCAGGTTCAAGCCTCAGTCTCTGCCTGCATAAGGAAAGCTTTGTGAGTGGTGAAGCAGCGTTTCAGGCGTCCCTCTCCCTGCCACTAAATTTCTCACTCTATCCAATAAACAAATAAATATAATTAAAAAGAATATATATATATATGTATGTGTAGAAAGCATATGTATATCAGATTTAACCTTAGAAAAAGCACACCTGGCAGGGGCAGGGGTAGATAGCATAATGGTTATGCTAATACACTCTCATGCCTGAGCTTCCGAAGTCCCAGGTTCAATCCCCCGCACCACCATAAGCCAGAGCTGAGCAGTGCTCTGGTAAAAAAATGGAAGGGAGAAAAGAAAGAAAGAAGAGCACACCTGGTCTTGAACACCTGGCCTCACAGCTGCAAATACTGCTTTCTCCCTCCAGAGCCACCAGTGGGGGTTTTTTCAGATGCATATGGTGCTATTCCCCCTCACCCCACCCCCTACCCCTGCACATTGCCATGCCATTCTAATATTCTGCAGGAGATGTCTTTTTTTTTTTTAAATATTTATTTTATTTATTTATTCCCTTTTGTTGCCCTTGTTGTTTTATTGTTGTAGCTATTATTGTTGTTGTTGTTGTTGGATAGGACAGAGAGAAATGGAGAGAGGAGGGGAAGACAGAGAGGAGGAGAGAAAGATAGACACCTGCAGACCTGCTTCACCGCCTGTGAAGCGACTCCCCTGCAGGTGGGGAGCCGGGGTTCAAACCGGGATCCTTATGCCGGTCCTTGTGCTTTGCGCCACCTGCGCTTAACCCACTGCGCTACAGCCCGACTCCCAGGAGATGTCTTTCTTTCCAGATTGCCGGAACACTGGAGATAAGCCTGCCTGCTGCCTGCTGCCTGCTGCCTGCTGCCTGCTGCCTGCTGCCTGCATTTGTTCCCAGTCTTCACTTGCTTTAATTACAATCCACCCAGCGCTTGGAGGACATGGTTTTGCCTACCCTGAGCAGACACAAAGCACTGCGTCTCTGGGCCCTTTTCTGCTCTCCTTCTAGGAGCTGATCCTGCAGACAGTTTGCTGTTATTTTAAACGCTCGTTTATAGAGTGAGTCTATATTTTGAGCAAGCAGAGAAATGGAAACATCAAGACCTGAGCTCAGGGAGTGAGGAATCCATCCTGCTTCTACCAGGAAACGGACTCCAGCCTCCTGCCGCTTCAAGTCCGGTTCTGGTCGTGAAAAAGAAAGGAAAAGGAAGATTTTCTTTAAAATAATAATAATTGTAGTAACAGACAGTGGTATACCTGTTTAAGGGGAGGCATTTCCATGCACAGGGTCCAGGTTGAAACGCCCACTTTCCACCTGTAGGGTAGGGGAGAAGTTTTCACAAGCAGTGAAACAGTGCTCTCTCAGTGAAACAGGTCTCTCTCTCTCTCTCTGTTTCTCTCCCCCTTCCCTCTCAGTTGCAGACCTGCTTCACTACTCATGAAGCTTTCCCTCTGCAGGTGGGGACCAGGGCCTTGAACCCAGGTCCTTGTGCATTGTAATGTGTGCACTTAACCAGATTGCCTGACATTACAGTCACTCATGCTTTGCCTTCTCTTGTCAGCAGGGAGGAAGGTAACAAAAAAGAAGGGGGGGGGGGGCAAAGAGGGAGAGAGAGGAAGGAAGGAAGCAAGGAACAAAGAAAGGCCCAGTTACCTCCCATGCCAGCAGACTCAAGTCCCGCCCTTCCCACAGGCCCGACCCTCCTAGAAGCCTTATCTCAAAGGTCAGCCCCATGCAGCTTCCAGGAGCCCCTCCCATGAGATTAACCTTGGGTGGGAGAACACAGGTTCAAGTCCCCACCTGCAGGGGTGAAGCTTCTGAGCCTTGAAGCAGACCTGCAGGCGTCTCTGACTCTCTCTCCCTCTTTATCTCCCCTTCCTTTCTCAATTCCTCTGTCTCTAGCCTAAGTAAATAAATAAGCATTTTTTTAAAAAGTAAAGATCAAAGACAAAGAAAGTAATCTGAAGGCAGCCAGAGAGAAGCAGTCATTTATAAAGGAATCCCCATAAAGCTGTCAGCTGACTTCTCAACAGGAACTCTAAAGGCAAGAAAAGACCAGGAGGCAGGATATAGCCAACGTTGGGGTGACAAGGGCCTTCCCTCAGAACACTTTACCCGGCTAAGTTATCAAGTCAGGTTGGAAGGAGACATGAAAAGCTTTTGAGAGAAGCAACAGCTAAAGGAATTCACCACTAGACCAGACCTACAAGAGATACTCAAGGGACTCCCATGATATAAACATCTATAGGGGCCAGGCAGTGGCACACCTGGTTGAGCGCACACATTAGAGTGCATAAGGACCTGGGTTCAAGCCCCTGGTCCCCACCCGCAGGGGGAAAGCTTCATGAGTGATGAAACAGGGCTGCATGTGTCTCTCTGTCTCTTTCTCTCTCTATCTCTCCCTTCTCAATTTCTGTCTCTAATAATAAATAAAAAATATTTAAAAATAAAAATCTACAATAACTCACTCATAGGAGGGAAACAAAAGCCAGGAAAACAAGCAAAAACCAGCAGAAATCCTTGGCACAATCACAGAACTAGCTTTGGTGAGGAGTTATGGGGGGGTTGAGGGGAGCAAGGTGTTTCCATAGAACAGACGCTAGTGCTTTTGTCAGGGTGAGTGACAGGTGATGCTTTTTGAGGTGACAGTTGTACTTCAGAACACATACAGTTTTGTAAACAAAAACTATTGAGAGAGAGGGGGGAGAGGGAAAGAGAGAGAGGGAGGGAGAGAGAGAGAGGGAGAGAGAGAGAGGGAGGGAGAGAGAGAGAGGGAGAGAGAGAGAGGGAGAGGGACAGGACTGGGTGGTGAAGCACCTGGTCAAGCCCATACATTAAAGTGTGCAAGGACCCAGGTTCAAGCCCCCAAACCTGCAGGGGGAAAGCTTCATGAGCAGTGAAGCAGGGCTGCAGGTGTCTCTCTGTCTCTCAATTCCTCTGTGTCCTTACAATAAAAAGAAAGAAAGAAAGAAAAGAAAAGAAAAAGCAAATGAGACCAGATGGCTTCCCAGAGCCCTGCCGAAGAGTCACCCAGAGGCTATGGCCTGAGACTGGAGAAGCCTAACCACAGGACCTCCACATTAGAGCTCAGCAAGAAGAGAGAAAGAAAAAACATGGCTAGAAATTCTAGTTACTATCTACTGTTGCCGATACAAAAGGAATTCTAGTCTGTGTCTATTAAGAGTTTTTAAAAATAGAGTTCTAATTTGAACTTTGAATGTGTCTTTTTATTATATTTATTTACTTATTTTCCCTTTTGTTGCCCTTGTTGTTTTCCATTGTTGTAGTTATTATTGTTGTTATTGATGTTGTTGTTAGATAGGACAGAGAGAAATGGAGAGAGGAGGAGAGAAAGATAGACACCTGCAGACCTGCTTCACCACCTGTGAAGTGACTCCCCTGCAGGTGGGGAGCCGGGGGGGGGGGGGGGGGGCTGGAACTGGGATCCTCATGCCAGTCCTTGCACTTTGTGCCACATGCACGTTTAACCCTCAATATCTCCACCTCCCCTTTCAATTTCTCTCTGCCACTATCCAGTAATATTTTTTTAAATAATTAAATTTTTATATTTATTTATTATTTATTTTTCCCTTTTGTTGCCCTTGTTTTTTATTGTTGTAGTTATTATTGTTGTTATTGATGTCATTGTTGTTAGATAGGACAGAGAGAAATGGAGAGAGGAGGGGAAGACAGAGAGGGGGAGAGAAAGACACCTGAAGACCTGCTGCACTGCCTGTGAAGTGACTCCCCTGCAGGTGGGGAGCTGGGGGCTCAAACCGGGATCCTTACGCTGGTCCTTGTGCTTCATGCCACGTGCACTTAACCCGCTGTGCTACTGCCCGACTCCCTATTTTTTTTTTTTAAGGAAACTTCTTTCTTTTTCCCAAAGGAAGCTGTATTTCTGTCTCTCTTTTAACATTTGGAAGCATATTTCATTTCATTTTTAAAATCCATGCATTTTTGGTAGTGGCACATCCAGTTGACGGCACACATTACAGTGCACAATGACCTGGGTTCAAGCCCCCGATCCCCACCTACAGGGGTAAGTAAGCTTCATGAGCGTGAAACAGGGCTGCAGGTGTCTCTTTCACTCTCTTACCCTCTCTCTCTCTCTGCCTCTAACATAACACAGGTTAAAAATAATACTGATAACTTAAAAGCGAGGGAGGAAAGGACAAAAAGGTGCCCAGTGGAGGCCCCTTCATCTTGAGCACTGTGTTCAGGCTTTTCCAGGGACCAAGCATGGTGACAGGCGACAAGTGTCGGGGCTCCAAGGCCCCGCTCCCTGAGATCTCGTCTCTGCAGGGTGTGGACAATAAACCCAGTACCAGGGGAAGCCCCACAGGGGTGGAGCTGTGCTGTGGGACCTCTCCTTTCTCTCTCTAGCACCGGTTAAGACAAACCATTCAAAGCTCCTTTGCACAGCAGAATCCTGTGTATGAGAAATCCTGGTACCAGGCCAGCAGTGGCGCACCTGGTGGAGCGCACATGTTACTGTACTCAAGGACCTGGGTTCAAGGCCCCGGTCCCCACCTACGGGGGTGGGGGGCAAAGTTTGGTGAGTGGTGAAGCCAGGCTGCAGGTGTCTCTCTCCGTTTCTTTCTTTTTTTTTTCTTACTTTCTTTTATTTATTCGTTTGTTTATTTTTATTCTCCAAGGTTATTGCTGGGGCTTGATGCCTGATGCACCATGAATCCACTGCTCCTGGAGGCTACTCCCCCCGCCCCTTTTGTTGTCCCTTCTATCTCCTCTTTCTCCTGAATTTCTGGCTGTCTCTATCCAATAAATAAATAAATATATATATTTTTAAAAGTTGAAAAAAAAAAGGGAGTTGGGTGGTGGCGCAGCGGGTTAAGCACACGTGGCGCAAACCGCAAGGACCGGCATAAGGATCCCGGTTCAAGCCCCCGCGGCTCCCTACCTGCAGGGGAGTCGCTTCACAGGCGGTGAAGCAGGTCTGCAGGTGTCTGTCTTTCTCTCCTCCTCTCTGTCTTCCCCTCCTCTCTCCATTTCTCTCTGCCCTATCCTATAATAACAACATCAAGAACCACAACAATGTTAAACAACAAGGGCAACAAAAGGGAAAATAAATAAATATTAAAATAATTTTTTAAATAGTTGAAAAAAAAAGTAATGCAAAAAAAAAGTTAGCCCTAGTACCAAAAAGCAAAGTAAAACAAGTATCTTTTTTTCCCTTTTTTTTTTATTGTTACTGATTTTAAAAATTATAAGATAATAGGGGTATAATTCCTCATCATCCCCGCCACTAGAGTTCTGTGTCCCCAACAGCAGCAACTGCAATAGTTTCCCCAGGTCAGAGAAATGGGTTAACTTTGTATCTAGCTGGCTAGCTGGCTAGCTGTGTCTTTTGATTCACTTCTACGGCTCTGCCTTCCATACCTTTCTAAGGTCACACCTGTACCTATTACTACTCTGAGAATCCTTCCTTCTCCCCCCTCTTCTCTCTCAGGCATCCTCTGGTATTTTCCAGAGCTCTTCCCTCTCAGTGACAAATGATAAAACAAGTATCTTCAGAGCAGCCGGGAGGGGGCTCAGGGGGCCGGGTGTCACCATTTTGCAGGAATTGTCTTGCAGAGTCGGCCAAATGTCCCCGGGCCCTGTCAGAAAGAACCAGAATATCCAGTTTGGAAGGACTTCTCCCTTGCTTTGACTTTATAAAAGTCCTTCCACCTAAAAAAAGAAAAAAGAAAAGAAAAGAAAAAAAAACAACCTTTGTTCTTTCTCAGGCCATGCTTTGGATTTCTATTTTTAAAAAATCTATTGTTTTTCTTTGAAGTTATTTATTTATTCATTGCCACCAGGCTCATCTCAGGGGCAGGGGCGTGGTATCTGCAGAACAACTCCAGCGTTCCCAGTGGCCATTGCCCCACTCCCAACCCTTTTCCTTTCTTTGACAGAGACAGAGAGGGAGAGACTGGGGAGAGAGACAGAGAGCACCTGTGGCCCTGCTTCATGGCTTCTGAAGCTTCCCCGCTGCTGGTAGAGACCGGGGGCCATGAACCTGGATCCTTGCCTCTGGTACTTGTGCCAATGCCTGGCCCCAGAATTTCTATTTTTATTAAAAAGTATTAAAATATATGAGAAGAACCAGGTTAAGCACACACATTAAAGTGCTCAAGGACCCCGGTTCAAGACCCTGGTCTCCACCTGCAGCGGGGGAAGCTTCATAATCAGTGAAGCAGGGTGGCAGGTGTCTCTCTGTCTCTTTTCCCTCTTTATCTTCCCCTCCCCTTTCAATCTATCTTTGTCTCTACCCAATAATATATCAATAAAAACATTTTTTAAAATATCTTTGAGGAACCCAGGGCCTTGTGCACATGTGATTCCACGGGCCTGTCTCCTGGGCCCAGTTTTCATTCATCATCTCTGAGAGAGAGAGACAGAGAGAGACAGAGACAGAGAGAGGATGATCTGGACACTGCTCCCAGCGAGTGACGTCTTAGCCCATTTGGAGAAGTGTAGGGGCACTGAGAGTCACTGGCTCAGGAAGGAGGTCTTCTAGATGCCTCCTGCCCCCTTGGGCACTCGCACCCCTGGGATTCTGGGTGCAGGGGAGACAGAGTGGTGGTGTGACAGGAGCACAAGTCCTCTGACTGTTGGGGGCACGGGGACCAAGAGATGGACAGGACTTTATTTCCATCCCTTTGCCCCTGAGCTGCTGGTTGCTAGGCCTGTTGCATCCACAGCCCACCCACTCCAACCCCGTGCTTACTGGTTGTAACTGGGGGGCGGTGCACAGGGGGGTCCTCCTCAGTGGGCAGTCCCCTCTGTCCAAGTTTTTCCTGGTTTCTCCCTCTCTGTCCTTATTGCTTAAGTCCCACCCATAAGTAAGATCATTTGGAATTCGTCCGTCCTTCTCTTTCTGGCTCCTCTCACCTCACGCCATGCCTTCATGTTCCCTCCAAGACAAGATAAAGAAGAGGATGTCATCATTTTTAACAGCTGAATGGTTTTCCACTATATATACCACAGCTTTCTCAGCCATCCACTCATCTATCTGTCTTTGGACATTGGAGTTACTTCCGAGTTTGGACTGTTACGGACAGTACTGCTTTGAATCTAAGCGGTACAGAAGTCTCTTCTGACCAGTGTTTTTCGTTTCCTCAAAAATATTTTTTTGGGAGCCAGGCGGTAGCGCAGCGGGTTAAGCGCACGTGGCACAAAGCGCAAGGACCGGTTTAAGGATCCCGGTTCGAGCCCCCAGCTCCCCACCTGCAGGGGAGTCGCTTCACGGGCGGTGAAGCAGGTCTGCAGGTGTCTGTCTTTCTCTCCCCCTCTCTCTCTGTATTCCCCTCCTGTCTCCATTTCTCTCTGTCCTGTCCAACAACGATGACATCAATAACAACAGCAATAATAACTACAACAATAAAACAAGGACAACAAAAGGGAATAAATAAATATTTTTAAAAAATTTTAAATATATATATATTTTTAAATATTTATTTATTTTCCCTTTTGTTGCCCTTGTTTTTTTTTTATTGTTGTTGTAGTTATTGTTGTTGTTACTGATGTCATCATTGTTGGATAGGACAGAGAGAAATGGAGAGAGGAGGGGAAGACAGAGAGGGGGAGAGAAAGACAGACACCTGCAGACCTGCTTCACCACCTGAGAAGCGACTCCCCTGTAGGTGGGGAGCCAGGGGCTCAAACCGGGATCCTTATGCCGGTCCTTGCGCTTTGTGCCACATGCACTTAACCCACTTTGCTACCACCCGACTTCCTCAAAAATATTTTTAAAATATTTTTATTTATTTATAATTGGATAGAGATGAATTGAGAAGGGAGGGGGAGATAGAAAGTGAGAGAGACAGAGAGAGACCTGCAGTCCTGCTTCACCACTCGCAAAGCTTTCCCCCTGCAGATGGGGAACAGGGGCTTGAACTTGTGTCCTTGTGCACTGTAATGTGAGCGCTTAACCCTGGCTTCCCAACTATGGGGGAAAGGGGTGCCCCTTCACAAGCGTTGAAGCAGGTCTGCTGGTGTCTCTCTTCCTCTCTCCCTCTCTATCTCCTGCTCCTCTCAATTTCTCTCCGTCCTGTCAAATAAAATGGAAAAAATGGCCACCGGGGAGCTGTGGGTTCCCAGGCCCGGAGAGCGCTCAGCCCAGCGTGGATTTCTCCTCATGTCTTAGTTTATCATTTGAGGATGATTTTCTGTGAGAAAACTGACGCCCAATTCCCTGGGATGCATCACGGATTTCCTTGATGGCCATCTCGTGAGGCCTTCATTCCAGTGCATGCTGACTTCATTCCTGGAATGAGAACTGGCCCTGAGCATAGGATAATACTCCTTAAAAAAAGAAGATAGACAGACACACAGAGAGAGAGAGGGAGAGAAATGAAAAAAAAAAAAAAAAGGAGCAGCCGGGCAGTGTTGTGCCTGGTTAAGTGCATGTATCACCACATGCAAGGACCCAGGTTCAAGCCCTGCTCTCCACCTGCAGGGGGTGGGGAAGCTTCATAGTGGTGAGGCAGGTCTGTAGCTGTCTTTCTCTCTTATTCCCACCCCCCATCTCCCCCTACCCTCTCAACTTTCCTCTGTCCTGTCAAATAAAAATAGAAAGAAAGAAAAAATAGGGGTCAGGCAGTAGTGCAGCGGGTTAAGCACACATAGTGCAAAGCGCACGGATTCCAGTTCGAGCCCCCAGCTCCCCACCTGCAGGGGAGTCGTTTCACAGGCGGTGAAGCAGGTCTGCAGATGTCTACTTTCTCTCCCACTTTCTGTCTTCCCCTCCTCTCTCCATTTCTCTCTGTCCTATCCAGCAGTAATCATAACTACATCAACAATAAAACAACAAGGGCAACAAAAGGGGGGAAAGCAAAAAAAAAAAAAAAAAGGAAAAAATAATAAGTGGGGGGGGAGAAAAGGAGAGGAAAGGGAGAGGGTGGAGAGGAAAGGGAGAGGGTGGAGAGGAAAGGGAGAGGGGAGGAGAGGGGAGGAGAGGGGAGGAGAGGGGAAGCAGAGAGGGGGAGGGGCAAGGAGCAGGGTGGGGAGGGCAAAGGAGGGGAGAGGGGAAGGGTGGAGAGATGGAGAGGAGAGGAAAGCCACCCCAGCATAACTCCTGACTATAGGTGGGCCTCATACAGTCAGTGGAAGGACCTAGAAGAATAAAATGCCCCAGTCACCAGATACCACCTGAGTTTGTCCCTGGGCTCCAGCAGCAGCCATCTTCCTGCTTGTGACAGTGACCTTGGCTCAGCAGTGACACAAGGACAGAGGACAGAAGAAGCCAAGGATGCAGTGGCTCCCCCTGTTCCTACCTTCATGTGGGGCGCCCCTGCACTGAGGCCTGTCCTTCTGGGGTCCTGACACAGAGTCACTAGCTCCCGGCATCCCTGGCGGTCCCCTGGCCTTGTCATTCTGTCCTGTCTGTCTGTATCCTTCCATCTGCATGTCCTCTGGGGCCTGAGCCCACTGCCTGCTGTGACTTGGGAAAGCTCTTCGGGTCTGAGTGCAGCTTTGGGCTGGGCGGGCTGGTGGAATACTCAGTAGGGCGCATACATTGCCAAGCTAAAGGGCCTGGGTTTGAGCCCCTACCTGCTGGAGGAAGCTTCCTGAGCAGTAGAGGAGGGCTTTGGGTGTCTCTCTCTGTCTCTCTCCCTCTTTATCTCTTCCTCCCCTCTCTTTTTTTTTTTTCTGTTTCTATCAACAATAACAAAAAAAAAAAAAGAAAGAAAAAAGGAAGAAAAAATTTTCTCTAGTTATTGTGAAAGTCAAGGTCAATAATTGCCCTGTTATAGTGTGTTCTCTCTCTCTAGTCCACTGTGTATATAGATCACAACTTACTCAGCCACTCATCTGTTGTTAGACACCTGGGCTGCTTTGTTTAGCTAATTGTAATGAGAGAGATACAGAGAGACCACAGCCCTGCTCAGCTCTGGCTGATGGTGGTGCAGGGGATTGAACCTGGGACCTCAGAGCCTCAGGCAGGAGAGTCATTTGCAGAACCATTGTGCTGTCTCCCCAGGCCTTCTCCTCCAGTATTTATTTATCTATTTATTTTTATGTTTCCTCAGAATCCTACTTCCTATACTGGGGGCTGGGGGTGGAATGCTGACATCAGGTGAAACATTGATTGGCAGACATCAGCTTTATCAGACCTCAAGACCTGACTGCTTCTGCCAATCAGTGTTTTGTAATGTTTTTTAAAAATATTTATTTATTCCCTTTTGTTGCCCTTGTTTTATTGTTGTAGTTATTATTGTTGTTGTTATTGATGTTGTTGTTGTTGGATAGGACAGAGAAATAGAGACAGGAGGGGAAGACAGAAAGAGGGAGAGAAAGATAGACTCCTGCAGACCTGCTTCACCACCTGTGAAGCAACTCCCCTGCAGGTGGGGAGCCAGGGCTCAAACTGGGATCCTTGTGTTTCATACCACATGCACTTAACCCACTGTGCTACCGCCTGATTCCCTGTTTTGTAATGTTTTTCCCTGTACTACTCAGGGTAAACACACACGCACACGCATGCACACACACACACGCACACTCACACACGTATGTGCAGAACTCCATGTACACCCAGTGTGAAAGCAGATGTGATGTTTAGTTTTAAAGCCAAGGAGGACCTGGAACAGTGGCTTCTGAGGGAGGGAGGGAGAGAAAGAAAGAGAGAGAGAGAGACTCCTCCAAGCAGCTGTTTGCAGCTGTAGTTGGGAGAAGTGAAGGCAGAAGTTCTGGGGGAGGGGAGTGTACACAGAGCCAGCAGAGTGGAGGTGAAGTGGGGTGAGGGGTGGATAATGGTCCAATATGCTGTGGATCTGGGGTCACTCAGGGGAGGGGGGCTGCAGCCTGGACTGGATACAGAGGGCACATGGTAGCCTGTGACACACATACACACATACACATTTCTTTTTTGCTTTTGCTATTTATTTGTTTATTGGCTAGAGACAGAGAAATTGAGAGGGGAGTGGGGAGATAGAGAGACAGAGAGACATCTGCAGCTCTACTTCACCACTTGCATAGTTTTCCCCCTGCAGGTGGGGACCAGGGCCTTGAACCTGGGTCCTTGCACACTGTAATGTGTGTGCTTAAGCAGGTGTGCCAACAGCCAGCCCCCTTCACTGGGGTCTTGCCCATATGCAATTTCACCACTTTGGACCAAATAGAGAGACAGACAAAGATAAGCAGGGAGAGAGAGAGTGGGGGGGAGTCGCCACAGCACCAAAGTTCCTCAGTACCCCTATGTGGTGTGCTGGGGACTCATACCCGGGTCACACATACCCTCCCCAGAGACAACTACCATCAGAGACAACTACTAGATTCTCTTGACAAATACCAATTAGAAACAGGCCCTGAATATTTCAAGATGATGAATAAAATAGAGGCAAAAGTTTCACTCACAGTAATGCTCTGTGCTTGGAGAATTGCTGGGATTCTGGGAAGGAAGAAGGACCAGCCACATGGGGCAGGGGTTCAAGACCACAGCGCTGCCTCACAGGGCACACACCCCAGTGGGTGAGCAAATCCATTCCCACCATTTAATTAAAAAAAAAAAAATTTAAGCAGAGCATTGCTCATCTCTGCTTGAATCATGGGATTGAACTTGGGACATTGGAGCCTCAGGCATAAGTCTTTTGCTGTCTTCACAATTTTCCTTTTTTTATAGTTATTTTATTACTAATTTACAAATGATGAGATAACAAGGGTATAATTCCACACCATTCCCACCACCAGCGTTCTGTGTCCCCACTCCCTCCATTGGAAACTACAGTAGTTCTCCCAAGGTCACAGATGTGGCTTGACTATTATTTTTATAACTGTCTATACTTATATATAGTTGCTCATTTTTTCCTATGGTCCTACCTTCTCTTCTATTTTAAACCACGCCTACGCCTATTACTACTTCTTATTTATTTATTTTTAATCTTTATTTATTGAAACCAAGGGGGAAAGGGGTGATAGAGAGGGAGAGAGAGAGACACCTGCAGCCCTGCTTCACCACTCACAAAGCTGTCCCCCTGCAGGTGGGGACTGGGGCTCGAACCCTTGTCCTTGCGCATTGTAATACATGCGCTTAACCAGGTGCGTCACCACTTGGCCCCCTCTATGCTACACTACTTCTGAATGTCCTTTCTCATTTCCTCTTCTCTGTCCGGGTCCTGATGGAATTGGGGTTCAGAACCCTCTGGTCATCTTCCCCTAACATTTCTCCCCCTTCAGGAGTATGGACCAGAATTCTTTATGGGGTTGAGAAGGTGGACGATCTGGTTCTGTAATTTCTTCTCCACTGGACATGTATGTTTCTATCCCTATTTTGAAAAAAAATTTAAAACATTGACACACACAACACACAAAGAGAGAGAGAGAGAGAGATGGAGGGAGAGAGAGTGAGACTAGAGCACTGCTCAGCTCTGACATGGTGATGCTGGGAACTGAACCCAGGGCCTCAGGCATGGCAGTCCTGAGCTCTCTCACCAAGTCCTCAACACACGACCCCACCCAAACCCCAACCGCTGGAGCAACAAAACTGACATTCACACAACACTGACCCTGTGAACCAAATAAAAGGACCCTATCAAGTGACAGGGAGCTGGATCCATGTGTCCCTGTCTCCTCCGTGTGCTCATTTCAGAAGTTGTTGTTGGTAGGCAGTCAGAACACCCCCCAAAAACCGTCACAAAAGGAAACTGCAGAAGCAGGGAAGGAAGGAGCGTGGCTGGCAGCAGGCTGCTGCGCTGTGGCAGGAAGCACGGCTCCAGTGACCTCATTCCCCAGACGGTGAGCAGCTTCTCTGTAAAGCTCCAAACCAAACAGCAGTCTCCTCTGTGTTCACACAGTATGTGCATTCCTGGAAAACCCAGGCAGTGTGGAAAAAGACACTCAGCATTTCTCTGTAATGCCTGGCATGGGTTTTTGTCTGGGGTTTTCACTTCTTTGGGTATCTGTTGGGGCATCTGAGATTCATGTATTGGAGCTTCCTCTGGTGCTTCAGCACCTCCCATATGGTGCTGGGGTTTCAACCTGGGCTGTGGACATTGAAAGACATGCAGCCCACCAGGGAGCCATTTCTCTGGCTCCCCCAACACACTCGTCTTGTGAAAGACAGACCTCTGTGGAAGCTTTAGCTGCAGAAGAGAAAATGCCTTAACCATGCAAAGAACCCTGGGTTTTGATTTTAATATGCCCAGGTTTTGGAGAGCTGAGCTGGGTGAGATGCTGCTGGCTCTTCCCCCTCCCCTTTTCGGAGTCCATCCAGGGGAATCCCAGAGGCAAGACTACACTTCCCAGCAGCCATTGCTGCTCGACACGGTCATGTGACAGATTCTGGCCAATGAGGAGTAAAGCAACATGGCCGCGTGCAGCGTCTAGGCCGCGGAGGCTCTAAAGGCAGAGGGGGGCGGGGTTCGCGGCCGCTTCCAGGTTCCTGCTGCTGGCCAGGGCGCAGCCAGTCTGGATCCAACAGGCAGGGCTGCTGATGGCCCGAACTTAGTGGTAAAAAATTATAAATGAAATAAATAAAAAATAAAAAGACGAACAAACAAAGTAGGCAAAAGTCCATGGGGCAATTTCCAGAGGTAGTTTACTGTTGGTGGCTAGACAGGCACTGGCTCATTGATCATTAACCAGAACAAGACTTTTAATCTCTGAAGTATGAAACTCTAAAAGAACCTCTAGGTGTTTTTCTCTTAAAAAAAAAAAAAAAAAAAAAAAGCACACGTGTCTGTCTGCACGCTCATTTTTTTCAGGCTTGGGAATCTTTTATTTATTTATTTATTTATTTTTATTTTTATTTTATTTTGCCTCCAGGGTTATCACTGGGGTTTGGTGCCAGCAACAGGAATCCACTACTCCTGGAGGCCATTTTGTTCCCCTTTTGTTGCTCTTTTTTTAAATTTTTGTTGTAGTTATTATTGTTGTAGTTATTATTGATATCGTCATTGTTGGCTAGGACAGAGAGAAATGGAGAGAGGAGGGGAAGACAGAGAGGGGGAGAGAAAGACAGACACCTGCAGACCTGCTTCACCGCCTGTGAAGCGACTTCCCTGCAGGTGGGGAGCTGGGGGCTCGAACCAGGATCTTTGCAACAGTCCTTGCGCTTTGCACTATGTGTGCTTAACCCGCTACGCTACCACCCGGCCCCCAGGAATCTTTAAATTTTTTTTTTTAATAATTTATTTCTTTATTGGGGAATTAATGCTTTACATTCAACAGTAAATACAATAGTTTGCACATGCATAACATTCCCCAGATTCCCATTTAACAATACAACACCCACTATTTCATTCATCATTTTTCATGGACCTGTATTCTCCCCACCCACCCACCCACCCCAGAATCTTTTACTTTGGTGTAATACTCCTATTCCATTTCAGGTTCAACTTGTGTTTTCTTTCCTAATCTTCTTTTTCAACTTCGGCCTGAGAGTGAGATCATCCCATATTCATCTTTCTGTTTCTGACTTATTTCACTCAACATGATTTTTTCAAGGTCCATCCAAGATCGGCTGAAAACGGTGAAGTCACCATTTTTTACAGCTGAGTAGTATTCCATTGTGTATATATACCACAACTTGCTCAGCCACTCATCTGTTGTTGGACACCTGGGTTGCTTCCAGGTTTTGGCTATTACACATTGTGCTGCCAAGAACATATGTGTACACAGATCTTTTTGGATGGATGTGTTGGATTCCTTAGGATATATCCCCAGGAGAGGAATTGCAGGGTCATAGGGTAGGTCCATTTCTAGCCTTCTGAGAGTTTTCCAGACTGTTCTCCACAGAGGTTGGACCCATTGACATTCCCACCAGCAGTGTAGGAGGGTTCCTTTGACCCCACACCCTCTCCAGCATTTGCTGCTGTTACCTTTTCTGATGTATGACATTCTCACAGGAGTGAAGTGATATCTCATTGTTGTCTTGATTTGCATTTCTCTGACAATCAGAGACTTGGAGCATTTTTTCATGTGTTTCTCGGCCTTTTGGATCTCTTCTGTGGTGAATATTCTGTCCAAGTCCTCCCCCCATTTTTGGATGGGGTTATTTGTTGTCTTGTTGTTGAGTCCGGCAAGCTCTTTATATATATTGGTTATTAAACTCTTATCTGATGTATGGCATGTAAAGATCTTCTCCCATTCTGTGAGGGGTCTCTTGGTTTGGGTAGTGGTTTCTTTTGCTGTGCAGAAGCTTTTTAATTTGATGTAGTCCCATAGGTTTATACTTGCCTTAGTCTTCCTTGTAATTGGATTCGTTTCATTGAAAATGTCTTTAAAATTTATGCGGAAAAAAGTTCTGCCAATATTTTCCTCTAAGTATCTGATAGTTTCTGGTCTAACATCCAAGTCCTTGATCCACTTGGAATTTACTTTTGTATTTGGTGAAATAGTGATTCAGTTTCATTCTTCTGCATGTTTCAACCCATTGTTTCCGACACCATTTGTTGAAGAGACTCTGCTTTCCCCATGTAATAGTCTGGGCCCCTGTGTCAAAGATTAGATGTCCATAGGTGTGGGGGCTCATTTCTGGGCTCTCAATTCTATTCCACTGGTCAGTGTGTCTGTTCATGTTCCAGTACCAAGCAGTTTTGATGACAATGGCCCTATAATACAGTTTGAGATCTGGGAGTGTGATGCCTCCGGTTCTGTTCTTTTTTCTCAAGATTGTTTTGGCAATTCTGGGTCTTTTCTGGTTCCAGATAAACATTTGTAGCATTTTTTCTATTCTCCTAAAAAATGTGCTTGGGATCTTGATGGGGATAGCATTAAATTTGTAGATGGCTCTGGGTAGTATATTCATTTTGATGATGTTAATTCTTCCAACCCATGAACATGGAATATCTTTCCACTTCTTTGTGTCTTTTTCAATTTCTTTGAGTAGTGACTCATAATTTTCAGTATACAAGTCTTTCACTTCTTTGGTTAGGTTTACTCCTAGATATTTTATTGTTTTTGTTGCTATAGAAAAAGGAACTGATTTCTGGATTTCAATTTCTTCTAACTTAGTGTTTGCATAGAGGAATGCCACTGACTTTTGAATGTTAATTTTGTAGCCTGACACCTTACTGTATTGCCTGATGATTTCCAAAAGCTTCTTGCTGGATTCCTTAGGTTTTTCCATGTATACTATCATGTCATCTGCAAATAAGGAGAGTTTGACTTCTTCTCTTCCAATCTGTATCCCTTTAATTCCTTGCTCCTGCCTGATTGCTATGGCAAGAACTTCCAACACTGTGTTGAATAGTAATGGTGATAGTGGGCAGCCCTGTCTAGTACCTGATCTGAGTGGAAATGCTTCCAGTTTTTCACCATTGAGTATGATGTTGGCTATAGGTTTGCTATATATAGATGCCACTATCTTCAGGAATTTTCCATCTATTCCCATTTTTTTTGTAGTGTTTTGATCATAAAGGGATGTTGTATTTTGTCAAAGGCTTTCTCTGCATCTATTGATATGACCATGTGGTTTTTGGTCTTGCTTTTGTTGATGTGGTGGATCACATCGATTGATTTACATATATTAAACCAACCTTGCATGCCTGGGATAAACCCCACTTGGTCATGATGAACAATCCTTTTGATATACTGCTGTATCCGGTTGGCTAGAATTTTGTTCAATATTTTCGCATCTATGTTCATCAGAGATATTGGTCTGTAGTTTTCTTTTTTGGTTGTGTCCCTGTCTGCTTTTGGTATCAGGGTGATGTTGGCTTCATAGAAGTTGGCAGGGAGTATTCCAGTGTCTTCAATCTTCTGGAAGACTTTTAAAAGTAGAGGTATTAGTTCTTCTTTGAAGGTTTTGTAGAATTCATTTGTAAAACCATCTGGTCCAGGACTTTTATTTTTGGGAAGATTTTTGATAACTGTTTCAATTTCATTAGCTGTGATGGGCCTGTTCATGTTATCCACTTCCTCTTTACTTAGTTTTGGAAGTTGGTAGGTATCTAGGAAATCGTCCATTTCTTCCAGGTTCTCTAGCTTGGTGGCATATAGTTGTTCATAGAAGCCTCGCATGATATATTGAATTTCTGCAGTGTCTGTTGTGATATCTCCTCTTTCATTTACTATCCGATTTATTTGGGTCTTCTCCCTTTTTTGTTTTGTGAGTCTGGTTAAAGGTTTGTCAATTTTGTTTACTCTTTCGAAGAACCAACATTTACTTTCATTGATCTTTTGTATGGTTTTCCTATTCTCAATGTTATTTATTTCTGCCCTAACTTTAGTGATTTCTGTCCTTCTGGTTGCTTTAGGATTCCTTTGTTGTTCTTCTTCTAGGTCTTTAAGATGTGCAATCAGGCTGTTTATTTGTGCCTTTTCTTGTTTCCTAATGTGTGCTTGTATAGCTATGAACTTCCCTCTTAGGACTGCTTTAGCTGTGTCCCAAATATTTTGATAGCTTGTGTCTTCATTTTCATTGAACTCTCGAAACATTTGATTTCTTCCTTGATTTCCTCTTTGACCCAGAAGTTGTTAAGAAGTGTACTGTTGAGCTTCCACATTTTGGGACTGTTACTAATCTTTTGTTGATTGTTAAGTGTTAGTTTAATTCCACTGTGGTCTGAGAAGATGCTTGGGATGATTTCAATGCTCTTGAATTGGCTGATGCTGTCTTTGTGGCCTAACATATGGTCTATCCTTGAGAATGATCCATGTGGATTTGAGTAAAATGTGTATTCCAGTTTCTTGGGATGAATGACTCTGAAAATGTCCAATAGTTCTAGTTTATCTATCTCTTCATTTAGCTCCCTTATGTCTTTACTGATTTTCTGTCTGGATGATCTGTCAAGTTGAGAGAGTGGGGTGTTGAAGTCCCCTACTATGATTGTGTTACTGTTAATATATTGCTGTAGCTCCTTCAGTAGAAGTTTGATGTATTTAGATGGCTTCTCATTGGGTGCATAGATATTAATAATTGTTAAGTCCTCTTGATTGACTGATCCTCTGAGCATTAAGTAGTGTCCATTCCTATCTTTTTTAATATTATCTATTTTAAAGTCTATCATGTCAGATATGAGAATAGCTGTTCCTGCCCTTTTTTGTGGGCCATTGGCTTGTATGATAGTTTTCCATCCTTTCACTTTATGTCTGTGTTTGTCTTGTTGAGTTAGGTGAGTTTCCTGTAGACAACATATTGTTGGGTTGTGTTTTCTGATCCATCTTCCTACTCTGTGTCTTTTAATAGGTGAATTCAGGCCATTGACATTTATTGATATCAAAGATTGAAGATATTTTAACGCCATTCTTGTAGAGTTTTAGAGTGTTTTGATATATGTCCTATTTGTGGTGGTCTGGTTGTTTATAGGAGACCTTTCAGAACTTCTTTCAGGGCAGGCTTGGTGATGGTTGCTTCCTTCAACTGTTGCTTGTCTGAGAAGGTTTTGATGCTTCCATCTAGTCTGAATGACAGTCTAGCAGGATATAGTATTCTTGGCTGAAAGCCTTTCTCATTGAGCACTCGATAGATATCTTGCCATTCTCTTCTGGCCTGTAGTGTTTGTATGGAGAAGTCTGCTGCTAATCTTATGGGTTTTCCTTTGTAGGTGACTCTTTGTTTTTCTCTTGCAGCCTTGAGGATCCTTTCTTTATCCTTATTCCTTTCCAATCTAAGTATGACATGTCTTGGTGTCTTTAGGTCTGGGTTAATTCTGTTTGGGACCCTCTGTGCTTCTTGAATCTTTATGTCTTTGGTGTTGTCTAGACTAGAGAAATTTTCAGCTATTATGGCCTGGAGAATGCTTTCTTCCTCCCCTTCTCTTTCTTCCTCTGGTAAGCCAATAATGCATATATTGTTTCTTTTGAAGTTATCCCATAGGACTCTGTTGTTGTTTTCAGCATCTCTTAATCTCTTTTTGAGATCTCTTACTTCTTTTTTAGTTGTCTCTAATTCATCCTCAATCTTGCTAATTCTGTTTTCAGCCTCATAGATTCTATTCTCTTTGCCCTCTACTGCTTTCTGGAGTTCATCTATTTTGTTGCCCTGCTCTGATACTGTTTTAGCTTGTTCAGCTAGTTGCCTTCTTAGCTCAGCGATTTCAGCTTTCAGCTCTCTAATAACCATGAGATAATTAGAATTTTCTTCCATTTTCTCATTTGTTGTTCCTGCATTTCTGATTACAATTTTTTCAAATTCTTTACTCACTCCTATTATTATTTCCTTAGCTAATGTTTGGATGTTGAACTCATTGTTTTGTGCTTCACCCTCTGGAGGACTTTTAGCTGGACTCTTGTCCTGGTTCGAGTCTCCAATATTTTTTCTTGTTGTTTTAACCATTTTATATATGTTAACAGTTTTTTCAATCCCTGAGTTGGAGCTCAGTGGTGTAAAAGCCTCTTTTTTTTTTTTTCTTCCTTGTAGGCTATGGGAGCCTGAGGGCTTTTAAACTAACAATAGGCTTCTTAGCTTAATCACTGACTCCTGACCAAGAGATAAAGCAGGGTGTGGCAGAGATAATCTAGTGGTTATGCAAAGAGACTTTCACCGCCCCTCAGCTATGCTGCCGAGGTATAGGTCTTCTCCTGAGTTTCCCGGTTAGATCTCTGTCCCCTGGTGTCCCTCCCTGTTGCTGCTCCAGATTCTGAGGGTAGTAGCAATGGAGACTCAGAGTTGCACTTAGTGAGTCTCTGGGGAGTCCTTTCCTCCCTTCAGCTGTCCCCTTGTTGTGGAGCAGACTGGAGTTGGTGTCTCCACTGATAAACTGTTGAACTGTTAGCAGCCACTTAATCTCTCCTTAGGCCCCTCTCTCCTCTCTCTGTCACCAGCCACGCGTGTTTGTACTCACGGGTGATTTACTGGGTTCCTGTGGTCATTCTAGTCCTGTCTTGTTTCGGTCCGGGTGGTCTCCTTTGGTATTCCTAGTTGATCCGGGAGAGGAGAGGAGAGGAGAGGAGAGGAGAGGAGAGGAGAGGAGAGGAGAGGAGAGGAGAGAAAGTGATCTGCTGCTCGTAGCTCTGCCTCCGGAAGTCGAATCGGAATCTTTAAATTTTTATGTTTTTTTAATTTTAAGTAATTAACTAAAGTGCCACCAGGGTTGTTGACAGACCTCAATCCATGCACCACTCCTTCTTCTTCTTCTAGCGTTTGCCCTTCTTCGGTAGCCAGTCAACAGGTCAGGTTGAAAGCTGTCAGGAGCTGCTTGTTGCTGGCTTTGAAAGTGACTGGGATCCATGTGGATTCAGTTGGCTAGGAAGGATCGTCAGTTTCCCCAATGAATGGGGACTCACGGGATGCACCAGGAGAAGGTCGATCCAATGCACCACCTGGTAGCCATCGTTTCCCTCTTTTTTCTTTTCTTTGTGATAGAGACAGAAATTAAAAGGGAAGGGGGAGACAGATACCGGTAGTACCACTCTATCACTTGTGGAGCTCCCCTCCTCCCTCCCCCCCCCCACAGGTGGAGACCAGGGGCTTGTGCATGGTAGTGTGTGCAGTTTACTGAGTGCTCCATTGCCCAGGCCCACATTTTATTTCTTTTGTATTTATTTATATGAGACGGGGGGAGAGAGAGACAGAGAGAACAGGAGAGCCAGGACGTCATACTGGTAAATGGAATGCCAAGGATTGAACTCAAGACCTCATGTTTCCAAGTTCAGCATCGTATAAACATTTTTTCCCCTCCCCCTAAACATTTTTTTATATATTTATTTTCCCTTTTGTTACCTTTGTTTTTTGTTGTTGTAGTAGTTATTATTATTGTTATTAATGTCGTCATTGTTGGATAGGACAGAGAGAAATGGAGAGAGGAGGGAAAGACAGAGGGGGAGAGAAAGACAGACACCTGCAGACCTGCTTCCACCTCCTGTGAAGCTACTCCCCTGTAGGTGGGGAGCCGCGGGCTCTAACCTGGATCCTTCCTCCGGTCCTTGAGCTTTGTGCCACGTGCATTTAAGCCCGACTCCCAGGCTTGGGAATCTTATGGACAGAACCTTCGTGACCCAGTCTCCCAAGGCGAGAGCTTTTAAGTTATCACTAGAGTCTTCTGCTGTAGTAAATACACATAGGACTTTGGAAAAATTCCTGTACTTTACTAAACATCTGATTTTTTCATTTGTACAGTTGGAGTAAATGACAGTGCTGGAGAAGTTATAAAGACTGAGAGACACATGGAAAGTTCTGTGCACACTTAACAGCTGTCACGCAGTGAGTAGTCTATTTTAGCTCTGGTTATTAGACTTGGGCTTTCTGTTTCTTAAATTATAATGTTATGACCAAAGGCTCAGTTCCAAGTGAAGGGAGTCTACTTTTTTTTTTTTTTTTTTTTTTTAACTCTGGGATGACTTTTTCCAGATAGAGTGAGTGGTAAGGCAGTGTTGCAAGTGTCTCTTTTTCTCGCTCCCTATCTTCCCTTCCCCTCTCAATTTCTCTCTGTCTCTGTCAATTAAATAACTAAATAAAATCTTTAAAATATATGGGGTGGGCACTGGACGGTGGTGAAAGCAGCAGAGCACACATCACCTTGTTCAAGGACCTGGGCTCAAGCCTGCAGAGGAGGTGGTGAAGCAGTGCTGCAGGTCTCTCTCTATCTCTTCTTCTTTCTTTCTCCCTCTCTCCCTTTCTCTCGCCCTCTAATTTCCTCTCTCCCTCTCACTTCCTCTCTCTCTCACTTTCCCTCTGTCTTTATCAAAAGAAAAAGAAAAGATCACCAAGAGCAGCGGATTCATTGTGCAGGCACAGAGTCCCAGAGATAGCTCTGGTGGCAGAAGAAAACAATTTTAAATGATTACTAATTCATAGAAAGGATCATGAAGGGCGCCGGACGCGGTAGCGCAGCGGGTTAGGCACAGGTGGCGCAAAGTGCAAGGACCGGCCTAAGGATCCCAGTTCGAGCCCCCAGCTCCCCACCTGCAGGGGAGTCGCTTCACAGGCGGTGAAGCAGGTCTGCAGGTGTCTGTCTTTCTCTCCCCCCTCTCTGTCTTCCCCTCCTCTCTCCATTTCTCTCTGTCCTATCCAACAACAACAACAACAATAATGATAACAGCAACGATAGACAACAAGGGCAACAAAAGGGGAAAATAGCAAAAAAAAAAAAAAGAAAAGAAAAAGAAAAAAGAAAGGAAGGAAGAAAGAAAGAAATGATCATGAAGATTCTGCTAATGAATGACACTGAGCAGTTTTCGAGCCTGACTGTAGACCAAGCCATTCTCCAGCTCTCAGGATTCCCGGGCAGACCACTGGTGACTGGTATGGCTGTGATCTCCACCCTCCGAGACAGGAAGTAATGGCATCTCAAGGCCCTGAGTTGCTCTGACGTTGGAGGGTGGGGCAGGGGCAGGATGCTGTCAGCTCAGCCTCCTGGAATGCCCCATTCCCATGCTTTGCAGATGTTTCCTCGTCCTCCAGAAGTCCTGAGAAACTCTGCATTGTCACAGCTAGGAACACAGGACAACCATCACTTGGCCTAGGGAGGTGCAATTCTAGAAGCAGCTTCAGTTAAAGATTTCTGCCCGGGGGCTTGGCGGTAGCATATCCAGTTAAGTACACACATGGACCAGTGCAAGGATCTGGGTTCAAGCCCCAGGCTCCCCACCTGCAGGGGAAGTGCTTCATCTCCCCCTTCTCTTGCAATTGCTTTCTGTCCTAGCCAGTATAATGGAAAAAATGGCTTCCAGGAGCACTGGATTCCTAGTGCCAGCACCGAGCCCGGCGATAGTTAACTCTGGAGGAAAAAACCAAGCTTCCCTGCCAGGGAGGTTATCACGCAGTGGTCTTGCACAGGACTTGCACACATGGGCTTTCAGCTTAGATACCATATACCATCGTACCTGGAACTGAGCGTGCCCTTTTAAACAAACAAACAAACCCAGTAAAGCAAGATAAAATAATAGGGCAAGGGAGATAGCATAGTGGTTATACAAAAGGACTTTCTTATCTGGGACTCTGAGGTCCCAGGTTCAATCTTCAGCACCACCATCAGCCAAAGCTGAGTAGGGTCCCAGTTAAAATAATAATAAAATAAAACCAATAAAAAAATAAGGAGTCCTGTCCTCCTGAGGAGTGTTTCTGTAGTGGCTACAGTGCCGACGTCCCATGTCAGTGTCAGTGTCAGGAGAGGACCCTGGGCTTTCTGGCAGCCGGAGGACTTGGTTGTCTTGATGTTCTGTCAGAACTCCAGGGTCCTGAGATGCTGCTGCCACAGAGGGTCTGCGTGGGGGTACGCCCAGTGGAGCACACACGTCATTCTGTGCAAGGACTTGGGTCCAAGCCCCTGGTCTCCACTAGCAGCGGGGAGCCTTCAGGAGTGGTGAAGCAGGGCTGTAAATGCTTTTCCTTCTTGCTGTCTCTTTCTTCCTCTCTATCTCTCTTGGTCTCATGCCCTCTATAAAAAAGAAAGAAAGAGGAGTCAGGCAGGAGCGCAGCGGGTTAAGCGCACATGGCATAAAGCGCAAGGACCCGCGTGAGGATCTCGGTTCTAACCCCCGGCTCCCCACCTGCAGGGGGAGTCACTTCATAGGCGGTGAAGCAGGTCTGCAGGTGTCTGTCTTTCTCTCCCCCTCTCTGTCTTCCCCTCCTCTCTCTGTTTCTCTCTGTCCTGTCCAACAATGATGACATCAATAACAACAACAACTACAACAATAAAACAAGGGCAAAAAAAAAAGGGAATGAATCAGTATTTAAATAAAAAGAAAGAGTAAGATCCCGGTTCGAGCCCCTCAGCTCCCCAGAGGAGTCACTTCACAGGTGGTGAAGCAGGTCTGCAGGTGTCTCTATCTCCCCCTCCTCTCTCCATTTCTCTCTGTCCTATCTAACAACAAAGACATCAGTAACAACAATAATAACTACAAAGATAAAACAACAAGGGCAACAAAAGGGAATAAAGAAATATTAAAAAAAAGAAAGAAAGAAAGAAAGAAAGGAAGAGGGGAGTCAGGCAGTAGCACAGCGGGTTAAGTTCATGTGGCACGAAGTGCAAGGACCGGCTTAAGGATCCCAGTTCAAGCCCCCGGCTTCCCACCTGCAGGGGAGTCGCTTCACAGGTGGTGAAGCAGGTCTGCAGGTGTCTGTCTTTCTCTCCCCCCCTCTGTCTTCCCTTCCATTTCTTTCTGTCATATCTAACAGTGACGATATCAATAACAACAATAAAAAAAACAAGGGCAACAAACGGGAAAATAAATAACTATAAAAATTTTTTTAAAAGAAAGAGAGGGAGAAAAAAGAAAGTCAAAAATGGGCCGGGAGGTGGCGCACCCAGTTAAAGGAAAATATCACGATGCACAAGGACTGGGGTTCGAGCCCCCACTCCCCACCTGCAGGGAGGCTTCCTGAGTGGTGAAGCAGATCTGCAGTTGTTTCTCTCCCCCCTTTTCCTCTTAAATTTTTTTATCTGTATTTATTGGATAGAGACAGCCAGAAACTGAGGGAAGGGGTGATACAGAGGGAGAGGGACAGACACCTGCAACACTGCCTCGCCACTCGCAAAGCTTTCCTGCAGGTGAGGACCTGGGGCTTGAACCTGAGTCCTTGCGCATTGTAACCTGTGCGCTCAGCCAGGTGTGCCACCACCCGGCCCCTCTCTCCCCCTTTTTTTTTTTAATTTTTATTTAAAAATTTTTTAATATTTATTTTATTTATTTATTCCCTTTTATTGCCCTTGTTGTTTTATTGTTGTAGTTATTATTGTTGTTGTTGGATAGGACAGAGAGAAATGGAGAGAGGAGGGGAAGACTGAGAGGAGGAAAGAAAGACAGACACCTGCAGACCTGCTTCACCGCCTGTGAAGCGACTCCCCTGCAGGTGGGGAGCCGGGGTTCGAACCGGGATCCTTATGCCGGTCCTTGTGCTTTGCGCCACCTGCGCTTAGCCCGCTGCGCTACAGCCCGACTCCCTCTCTCCCCCTTTTTATCTCTCCCTCTCAATTTCTCTCTGTCCTATTAAATAAAAATAGGAAGAAAGGAACAAAGAAGGAAAAGAGAGGCCGCTGGGATAGGTGGATTCTTTTTTTTTTTTTTTTGTAATTTTAAAATTTATTTATCTTCCCTTTTGTTGCCCTTATTGTCTTCTTATAGTTGTTGTAGTTGATGTCGTCGTTGTTGGACAGGACAGAGAGCAATGGAGAGAGGAGGGGAAGACAGAGAGGGGGAGAGAAAGACAGACACCTGCAGACCTGCTTCACCGCCTGTGAAGTGACTCCCCTGCAGGTGAGGAGCCGGGGGCTCCAACCGGGATCCTTATGCCGGTCCCTGCGCTTAGCGCCACCTGCACTTAACCCACTGCGCTACCGCCCGGCTCCCGGATAGGTGGATTCTTACCAAGCCCCAGTAATAACCCTGGTGGCAATAACTAACTAACTAACTAACTAACTAACTAAATAAATAAATAAATAAATAAAAAGACAAAAACAAGTCCAGTAAAATGAAAGAGAACAAAACAAACAAAAAAATATCCCAAAGCAGGGTGCTCAGGGGAGTCTGGATTTCAGATAAACACCAAATAATGCTATTTTTTAAAAAAATATATTTTATTCATGAGGAAGACAGGAGGAGAGAGAGAGAAAGAACCAGACATCACTCTGGTACACGTGCTGCCGGAGATTGAACTTGGGACCTCCTGCTTGAGAGTACAGTGCTTTATCCACTGTGCCACCTCCCGGACCACGAAATAATGCTATTTTTGAGATCAGTCTGTTGCACCAAATGTATTCAGTCGGTAGGGATCTGAAATCAGAATGTCCCAGAGATTGCTGGCAAGTTGGGCTCCAATTTCTTGTCTCCAGTTGGGGAGAGGAATGAATCTGGGGCTGGGAGGGAGTAGGGCTTCCAGCTGGGGAGTTGTCACTTCCTCCTTGGGGAGGAGGAGGTGAGCGGGCAGGGAGGGCAGGTTCACAGGCCCAGAGAGTCAGCAGCCGCTGACCTAGACACTCATTAAGAAGCTGGCTCCTCGGAGAGCAGCTGTAAAATGACTACGTGGCCAGTCCTGTGTACTCTATAGGAGTCGTTTGTTCTAAGTTCCAACAAAGAAGCCGACCGAGACCGGGATGGAGTAGGCTGACTCATCGGCAGCCCAGGGAGGCCAGGAGCAGCCAGAGAGGTCACAGGTTCAGATCCCATCGCTTGTCTGCAGGAGGACGGGCCTCATAGCCAACCCCAGCCCCTCAACAAAAACCCAATCAAATCCAGGAAGAAGGACAGAGATGATGCTTTGAAAAGTGGGAAGACATGGTCTTGTGTGCACTTAGCCAGGTTGCAACTGCCTGTCCCATCCCTTTTCTCTGCCTCTGTTTCAGAAAAGGAAGTGCTGGTGGTCGGGAAGTACAGTGGGAACAGAGGAGCTAGCTATCTTGCAGGCACTGAGCCCAGGGTAACTCTGCTAGCTGAATACATACGGTGACACATACACGAAGTCTCATACTGGTTTGGAAGGGCTCGCCAAAATTTCCCTCTGCTTTCTGTAACTTTATGATTAGGTACCATATGAGGCCAGGTCGTAATATAGTGGGTTGAGCTCACCTGTCAGCAAAGCTCAAGGGCCAAGCTTCAAGCCTCTGGTCCCTGCCTGCAGCAGGGAAACTTCGGGAGTGATGAAGCAGTGCTGCAGCTCAGCCTGTCTGTCTGTCTGTCTCTATCTCAAGATTTCTCTTGGTCTCTATTCAAGTAATAGTAAATAAAATATTACTGCTGTGCACATGGTGCAAAGCACAAGGACCGGCGTAAGGATCCTGGTTCAAGCCCCGGCTTCCCACCTGCAGGGGAGTTGCTTCACAGGCGGTGAAGCAGGTCTGCAGGTGTCTGACTTTCTCTCCCCCTCTCTGTCTTCCCCTCCTCTCTCCATTTCTCTCTGTCCTATCCAACAACGATGGCATCAATAACAACAACAATAATAACTATGACAATAAAAACAAGGGCAACAAAAAGGGAAAATAAATAAATATTAAAAAATAAAATATTACTGCTGTGAAGTAGACATGAGACATAAAGTGTCTAGTTTTTTCACTTCATAGTAAAAGTGCTGGAGGGCAGCTCAGGGAGAGCAGCACCCACCCCTGCACCCTCCCCTGCTCCTTCCCCCTTCCCCCTGCAGGCAGCCAGGAGCAGGCCCAGGTCAGGCCCAGAAGCCCAGTGTCTGCACATCCTGCCTGGCTCCCTCCCTCCCTGGCTGCAAAGGCCACAACATGCAGATGGAGGCAGAGGGGACCCTGGAGACAGAGGCTGAATGAAGCTCATTCCTGAGGGCCCTGCCTTCCCTGAAGGGACCAGAGAGCTGGGGAGGCCAGGGCAGGCCAGGGCCTTAATATTTCTCTTTCTAGGGGTCTACACGGCTGCATGGCTTGTACTTTCTTCTCCTTTTCTGTCCTTACTTTCTCCCAATCAATGCTTCTCTTCTCTCTGAAACATGACTGTCTCTCTGTGCTTCCTACACGTAGAAGTCAGTCTAGAGCCCCAGGAGGGAGCCCCATAGCTGCTCCACAGAAGTACTAAACAGGCTTCTGCAGGGGAGCAGTGCTACAGGAGTCTCTCCCCCTCTCCCCCTGTACCTCCTCTGCTTCTGTATGCTCTAGCAGCCTGCTTAGCTGTTCCAGTCTGTTTACAGTCCTACAACAGGCCGCTCACTGTGCTGGGCCTCCAGCTCTGGTGAACCACTCTGCTCCTGTGACTCAGGAGACCTAGGGGTCCC
Organism: Erinaceus europaeus; assembly: GCF_950295315.1. Taxonomy (NCBI): domain Eukaryota; kingdom Metazoa; phylum Chordata; class Mammalia; order Eulipotyphla; family Erinaceidae; genus Erinaceus; species Erinaceus europaeus. The sequence continues at coordinate 6,602,404 of NC_080174.1, forward strand.
TTGAGATTCCTCGCCCCATAAAATAACAAACCACTCCTGCCAAAAACACCTCTTCTGCCAGATGGCTCATGGCTTTAGCTCTGGCTCCAGTGATGGATTTTTTTTAGCTTGAATTTCTAGACTGAGGAGAACTTGGGCTGAGGGAGCCTTCCGCACTCACTCGGGTAGCCGGCTCAGAGCTCACATATTAAAACACCTTCAGTCCCCTGTCCCAGAGTGAGCCAGCCATGGTCAGGGCACTTCCCCGCCCCTGTAGCCTGCCCCCATCCCAGGGGGATGCATATGCAGGGCACCCCACCCTTAGAGCTGCCCCCTACCGCCACCACAGCCTTATAATTCCAGGGCGGGGCGTTGGAGGAGAGTTAAATCCCCTTTGCCAAGCAGAGATTCAACCATGCGGCCATGTGGGAGACATTTATTTAGCCTGGCAGGAACTCAGCTCTGTACAGGACTGGGGCAGATTGGAAACACAGCCCCTCTGTTGAAAAGTGGCTCAGCCTGCTGTTTTCTGACGCCAGATTTCTTGATATTTGGCGTTGGAAATCTTACTGATCTCACCTAAAGCCTTCATGTTCACACACACATCTGGCTGACTGTCACCAGGTGTCACACTCACCCCCACCCCCCATCAAGGCAGGAGCATGAAGAGTGTCAGAGAGTTAGAATGGGGATGGGGGTAGGTAGCACAATGGTTATGCAAAGAGACTCTCATGCCTGAGGCTCTGAAGTCCCAGGTTCAATCCCCTGCACCACCCTAAGCCAGAGCTGAGCAGTGTTCTGGTGTTTCTCTCTGTGTGTCTCTCTCTCTGCATTTCTCTCAAAAATAAAATAAATAAAAAATACTTAAAAAAAAAAAAAAAAAAGAGAATGGTGGCCCACAGGCTTAGAGGTTGAGCCAAGTGCGTTTATCTGCAACTCTGACTCTGGCTCCTTCCCTGCAGGGTTTGGGGTCTGCACAGGAGAGAGGCCTGGAGATCTCTTGAGGCCTCAGAGACTTGCACCCGACGGGTGACATTCAGACAGGCTGCTGTCATCAAGGTCTGACACGCTCTGGATGTCTCCCCACCTTGAGCGTCATTTGTGCTTTGACAGTTGCTCCCGGATTGTGTTTGCCTAAGACCTAAGAGCATCTGTGAGCCTCCTGTTCCTCGATGTCCTGACCAATACGTCCTCTGCCGGGAGCTGTGCTCACAGCACGCCTGACACCCTCCCAGCTCGAGGAGTCTAGGTGCCGGCCCTCCAGACTCTGGAGATAAACTGTGAGGCGAGTGAAGTGGTTTTCTCTCAGCCCTGAGAGCGTCGGATCCCAGGGTCTGGGCACCTGGCTAAGGTTCTCCTGCTCAAGTATAAGCTATATCAGCCTGTTCTCCTGCTCAAGTATAAGCCATATCAGCCTTTCAGTAGCTCATAAGCAGAGCGTTCAATCCCCCCAGCCAATGGGCCCGGTGGGGGATGGCCGCCATCTCTCTCTCTTTTAATGTTTTAAAATTTTTATTTATGTACTCACTTATTTATTACCAGAGCCCTGCTCAGCTCTGGTTTATGGTGGTGCGGGGGACTGAACCTGGGACTTTGGAGCCTCAGGTACGAGAGTCTCTTTGTATAACCATCATGCTATCTACCCTCCCGCCCTTATTTATTTTATTTTAATGAGAGAGGTACAGAGGAAGAGGTAGATAGACAGACACCAGAGCATGGCTCAGCTCTGGCTGATGGTGGTGCTGGGGAGTGAACCTGGGAGTTTAGAACCTCAGGCGTGAAAGTCTGTTTGCAGAACCATTATACTGTCTTTCCAAGTCATAACTAAATATTTAAAAGTTATTTATTTTAATGTGAAAAATACAAAAAGAAAGCTACAGGAAGAAAGACCAGAGAAAGACCTCTGGTTGATGGTAGTGATGGGCATTGAACCTGGGACCTCGGAGCCTCAAGCATGAGAATTTTTCGTAGAACCACTGTGCTATCTCCCCAGCCCCATCTTTCTCTTTTTATTTTATTTTTCTAATATTTGATAGGAAAAGGAGGAATTGAGAGGGGAAGGGGGAAACAGAGAGACAGAGAGACATCTTCAGCACTGTTTCACCACTCATGAAGCTTCCCCCCACTGCAGGAGGGGACCAGGGGCTTGAACTTGGGCCCTTGCACACTGTAATGTGTGTGATTAACCTGGTACACAAACACTCAGCCCCTGCCCTCTCGATTTTTCTTATTGTGTGTCTCTTGAGTCTCCAAGTCGTGTTGATTCTGTTCTGGCCAGACACCTGGCAAACCTACCGATCCCTCTTCTCCTTTCTCCTCTCTCTCCTCTTTCTCTTAGGGGTTCTGGAGTCTGTGGGTGACCTTGGGGGAGGCCACTGTTAGACTTGCCGTTAGACCTGGCATGGACACAGGTGTTGAGATGAGAACTTCACAGGCAATGAATGAAGAAGGGGCCAGGTGGTGGCGCACCTGCTTGAGTGCACATGTTACAGTGCACAAGGGTTCGAGCCCCCAGTCCCCACCTGCAGGGGGAAAGCTTCACAAGTGGTGGGTCAATGTTGCAGGAGTCTCCCTCCCTCTCTATCTCCCCCTCCAAGTTGTGGACTCTCATTTTCGATATTGTCGGCACCTCGGTGGGCTCTGTAACTCATCTGTAACTCATCAGTTATGCCCTGCTTGGAAAAAAGGTAAGAGGTCGGGTGTGGAGGTTGAGTTGTTCAGGCCTGTTCACAGGAAATAACTCCCCAGGGAGTCGGGCAGTAGCACAGTGGGCTAAGCGCACGTGGGTCTGATTCTTTGCTTACATTTGAGCTGTAACACTAGAGAGCTGAAGCCGGTTTTTTTTTTTTTCCTAAGTGTCACAGTTACAACGTGTGTCCTCCCGTCTCAGGGAATAAACATCTTTGGGGGTTAAGTGTCATCTCAGACGGGGGAGATATGAGGGGAGGGCTCAGGGTAAGACAAAGTGGAGAAAAGATGTTTCCTCAGGAGGAGGAAGCTGGCTGTCTTCTAGCCTTAGCCCTTCCTTTAAATAATCACACAACAAAGAGGGACCCTCTGGCAGGATGGAAGTGTGAGGCCTGCTGGAGAACTGGTTTTTGCTGTTGTTTGTTTGTTTGTTAGTGTTTTGTTTTTTGTTTTCCTGGCTTGACAGGAAATAGATGCTCTTTTGTGGGGTCAGGGAGACAGAATCATCATCATCATCTCTCTCTCTCATCTACATACTTACATGGCTTGTAATTTCTTCTCCTTTTCTTTTTTTTTATATTTATTTATTTCCTTTTTGTTGCCCTTGTTTTTATTGTTCTTGTAGTTATTATTGCTGTTGATGTCGTCGTTGTTGGATAGGACAGACAGAAATGGAGAGAGGAGGGGAAGACAGAGAGAGGGGGAGAGAAAGACAGACACCTGCAGACCTGCTTCACCGCCTGTGAAATGACTCCCCTGCAGGTGAGGAGCCGGGGGCTCGAACCGGGATCCTTAAGCGGGTCCTTGTGCTTTGAGCCACCTGCGCTTAACCCGCTGCGCTACCGCCTGACCCCCTCTTCTCCTTTTCTGTCCTTCCTTTCTCCGCATCAGTGCCCATCTTCTCCCTGAAACACGACTGTCTCTCTGTGCTTCCTCCATGTTGAGTCAGCCTAGAGCCCCCGTGAGCTGCCCCCTTGTCCTCAGCACCGCTGGAGTTCTTGCCCCCACCCCCTCCAGCGGTAACCACCAGTCTCCCAGGATCCCAGATATGGGTCTCTCTCTCCCTCTCACCACCTCTTTTTTAAAGGTTAAATTTTTTATCTTTATTTATTTATTGGATGGAGACAGGCAGAAATTTCGAGGGAAGGGGGTGATAGGAAGAGAGAGAGACAGAGAGACAGAGAGAGACGACTGCAGCCCTGCTTCACCACTTGCAAAGCTTTCCCCTTGGGGGGGGGGCTCGAACCTGGGTCCTTGCGCACTGTAACATGTAAGCTCAACCAGGTACTCCGCCCCCGCCCCCACCTCTCTCTCTCTCCTTTTCTCTCTCTCTTTCCATATATATATATATATATATATATATATATAGTCTTTTAAAAAATTTTTATATTTATTTTCCCTTTTGTTGCCCTTGTTTTTATTGTTGCTGTAGTTATATACTGTCTTTTTTTTTTTTTGACAGACACCTGCAGACCTGCTTCACCGCCTGTGTAGCCACTCCCCTGCAGGTGGGGAGCCGGGGGCTTGAATCAAGATCCTTACACCGGTCCTTGTGCTTTGTATACTGTCTTTTTTTTTTTTAAATTTATTTTATTTATTTATTCCCTTTTGTTGCCCTTGTTGTTTTATTGTTGTAGTTATTATTGTTGTTGTCGTTGTTGGATAGGACAGAGAGAAATGGAGACAGGAGGGGAAGACAGAGAGGAGGAGAGAAAGATAGACACCTGCAGACCTGCTTCACCACCTGTGAAGCGACGTCCCTGCAGGTGGGGAGCCGGGGTTCGAACCGGGATCCTTACGCCGGTCCTTGTGCTTGGCGCCACCTGCGCTTAACCCGCTGCGCTACAGCCCGACTCCCTGTATACTGTCTTTTTTATGTCCATGTGTTTTAGTTCTCCGGAGGAGTCCATACTTGCTCTGCCACACCAGCACATTCTACTTAGGGAAAACCAAACAAAAAAAAAAAAAGTAGAGGCTTGAGGAATTTCCTCCTGGTCCTCATTTTCTTTGCAAATTCACTTCCTCCACTGAAAGGGGAAACTCTCCCCACACCCCACAGAGGCAAGGGCTTGAAGAGGAAGTCAGGCCTGGGGTCGGGGTTTTCAGCTCTGATTCTTTTTGCTTTTTAAAGGTTCCTTTATTTACTTATTTATTTATTTATTTCATTCACTGTTTTCTTTCTGACCAAATCACTTGACTGAGGGAATGGAAAAGTTGACTTGTCAGACTGTTGTTGACATGGGGTGAAGTCTCATATGCTTCTCCCCCGAGTGGGTGTCAGCACAGCTCACCTGTTGCCCAGATGTCATCTCTGCCGTGGGGTGCTCAGTCCCCAGACCTCACTCATCCCCCTTCTTCTCTCCTCTTTTAGACTCCTTGAAGCTGCTGGACCACAGTCTAATATAGTGTCTTTTCTCTTTCTTCCTTCTTTCTTTTATTGCCTCAAGGGTTATCGCTGGGACTTGGTGCCTGCATGACAAAGTCACTGTTCCCAGCAGCTGTTTTCTTTTTCCCTTTATTCGCCCTTTTCCTCTTCCTTCCTTCCTTCCTTCCTTCCTACCTTCCTTTCTTCTTTTTTTTTTTTTTTTCTTCTTTGTCTCCAGGGTTATCGCTGGGGCTTGGTGCCTGCACTACGAATCCACTGCTCCCGGAGGCTATTTTTGCCCTGTTTGTTGCTCTTTCTGTTTATTGTCGTCATTGTTGTTGTTACTGCTGTCATCGTTGTTGGATAGGACAGAGAGACCTGAAGAGAGGAGGGGAAGACTGAGGGGGGAGAGAAAGACAGATACCTGCAGACCTGCTTCACCGCTTGTGAAGCGACTTCCCTGCAGGTAGGGAGCCAGGGGCTCGAACCGGGATCCTTGTGTAACTGAATAGATGGGGAAAGAAATATTAGGATTAAGAAATTCTTGCTAGCATCTACTATTGTTAGGATTTTGTGATATCTATAGTTGCTTATTTGTGTTAAAGTAAGAGATGTTGGTCTGTAGCTGTTTGTGGGGGAGGGAGAAGACTCTAGTCTAATGGACGCCACTGTGGAGGAACGGGAGAACTGGGGAGTCTGGTCCAGCTCAGTGCACACAGAGGACGCTGGTGAACACATCATTCAGCTAAAACCGCGGTCTCTTGAATACCTGCCAGTGCTTGCTGCAGTCTGAATGTCTTTTGGAAGAAAACTTCTGGCTGTCTTATTGCAAGTGTTTGCTGCCGTGAGAATGTCTGAAGAAAACACGAGACTTTGAGGAGAAAAACTGCTCTACCATTTGTGAAGCTTTCCCCCTGCAGGTGGGGGCCGGCAGCTTGGACCTGGGTCCTTGTGTATTGTAGCCTGTGCACTAGCCACCACCTGCCCCCTTATGTGAATCCTGCGTGGAGTTTGAGATCAAGGAGAATCACAGGTGTGAGTGCACATGTCAGGTATCAAATGGGCTGTGGCCAGGTGCTTTGACACCCTCACCTTTGGCTCCATTGACCTTCACTGATGTTTGAGAAATGACAGATCTTTGCTGGCCATGCAGAATAATCCAGCCATGGCTAGCACAAGCTGAGTTGGCTTCACTACTTTGATTTGATTTATCTTTTCTTCTCTTTTCTTTTCTTTTTAAAAATATTTATTTATTTTCCCTTTTGTTGCCTTTGTTGTTTTATTGTTGTAGTTATTATTATTGTTATCAATGTCGTCCTTGTTGGATAGGACAGAGAAATGGAGAAAGGAGGGGTAGACAGAGAGGGGGAGAGAAAGACCCCTGCAGACCTGTTTTACCACTTGTGAAGCGACTCCCCTGCAGGTGGGGAGCTGGGGCCTCAAACCGGAATCCTTACGCTGGTCCTTGCACTTCGCGCCCTGTGCGCCTAACCCGCTGCGCTACTGCCTGACCCCCTCTCTTCTCTCTCTCTCTCTCTCTTTTTTAAAAAGATTTTATTTATTTATTCATGAGAAATGATAGGAGAGAGAGAGAGAAAGAGATAAAGAACCAGACATCACTCTGGTACATGTGCTGCCTGGGACTGAACTTAGGACCTCATGCTTGAAAGGCCAATGCTTTATCTACTGTGCCACTTCCCAGACAACTGATTTTTTTCCAAATCAAGAGAGAGAGACACACAGATGGGGGAGGGGGGAACACCTTAGTACCTAACCTTCCTCCAGGGCAGTGGGGACTGGGATTGTGTGTGGCAAAGTAGGAACTCTGTCCAGGCAAACTCTCTCACCAGCTCCATGCTTGTCTTCTCAGTGTGCGGGGAATGAGTCCAGGATTTCGTGTGTGAGCAGTATGTAGACTGTCCTCGCCAGCTTCATTTCTGCTTTTTATTATTTTATTTTATTTATTTTAAATATATTTTAATGGTACTGTGGTACTGGTTTCTTTCTATTTTTTATTTATTTCCTTTTGTTGCCCTTGTTGTTTTATTGTTGTAGTTACTATTGAAGTTGTTGTTGTCAGATAGGACAGAGAGAAATGGAGAGAGGAAGGGAAGACAGAGAGAGGGAGAGAAAGACAGACACCTACAGACCTGCATCACTGCTTGTGAAGCGACTCCCCTGCAGGTGGGGAGCCGGGGGCTCGAACCAAGATCTTTATGCTGGTCCTTGTGCTGTGTGCCACATGCACTTAACCTGCTGCGCTACCGCCTGACTCCCATTTTATTTTATTTTATTTGCCTTCAGGGTTATCACTGGGGTTCAGTGCCCACACTACGAATTCACTGCTCCTGGTGGCCATTTTTTCCATTTTATTGGATAGGATAGAGGGAAAGCAAGAGAGGAGGTAGATAGAGAGGGAGAGAGAAAGAGAGACACTTGCAGACCTGCTTCACCGCTCATGAAGCATCGCCTTGGCAGGTGGGGAGCAGGGGCTCGAACCTGGATCCTTGTGCGTGTCCTTGCGCTTAGTACTATGTGCGCTTAACTGGGTGCACTCCTGCCTGCCTCCCACTTGATTTCTTTCCTTTGTTCATTCTTTATCTAGAGGAAGAGAGAGGGAGGGGAGAGGGGGGGGAAGAAGGAGTTGTTCCCCTGGTGATTTTTATCAGTCCTAAAGTTTAACCAAACAGTCTCTTAGCGGTGTTGGTGGGTGGAGGTCTCTCCAGGACCTCATGCCCAAGTCTTGTGCTTGACTGGGTGAGCTCTCTCCTGGGTCCTCTCTTATTTTCTAGATTTGAACTGTGGTAATTCCTCTTAATATGACTTTTGTCATATAGCATTATGGTTATGCAAATGGGTTTCCTGCCTGAGGCTCTGAGGCTCTAAAGTCCTAGGTTCAATCCCCAGCACCACCATCAGCCAGAGCTGAGCAGGGCTCTGATCTGTCTCTCTCTCTCTCTCTCTTTTTCTCTGTGTCTTTCAGTAAAAATAAATGAAATATTTTTTTTAAAACGACTCATCACAAATGAGAGGATAGGACCGGGGGGTGAACTGAGGTTTCAATCCATCTGAGTTGTCAAGAATGTCCTCTTTAAGTTACATCCAAGGCAAATTTCAGTTCCTTCAAAAACCCAAATAAGGTCGTGCTGGAGAAGGGAAGGTTTGATTTCTTTCTTTTCCCAAAATGATGACCCAGGAGGAAAATTGCTGATGGAGGGCAGACATGAGGGAGCTCTGTGTACTCTGGGGACTGGAGACTGAGCTGTCTGGCTGGGGCTGCAGGGCGGGGAGTGAGGGCTGATGGTCAGTGCTGCTTTAGCATCTCTGCATCGTGGCCATGAGTGGGAGAAGCCTCTAGAAACTGAGTGACTGAGCACAAACACCAGGTCCTGTTTCTGTGCAGTTGGTTTCTTTTTTTTACTGGGGCTGGGGAGATAGCATCTCATATGAGGTCCCAAGTTCAATAACCAGCACCACCATCAGCCAGTGCTGAGAAGACCTCTGGTTGGTCTCTCTCTCTTTCTCTCTCTCTCTCTCCCTATCCCCTGCCTCATAAAATAAATAAAACATCAAAAAAAAAAGTACTGGGCCCAAAGGATAGCTTACCTGGTACGGTGTCTGCCTTGCCATGTGTGCAGCACAGGCTTGAACCCTGGCACCACATGAGAGAGTCTCTGGTACCAGAGAAAGCTCCAGGAGCTGTGGTGTCTCTTCTCTATTTTCTTCTTTGAATATAAAAATTACATTGGGAGCAGTGAGACTGCACTTGTGCGAGGCCCCAGCTTGACAAAACTTTCTTTTTTTTTTTCTTTTTTACCAAAGCACTGTTCACCTCTGGCTTGTGGTAGTGAGAATTGAACCTGGGACTTTAGAGCCTCAGGCATGAAGGTCTTTTTGCACAACCATTATACTGTCTCTCGCACTGCAAAATTTTTCTCCTTTCCTTTTTTTCCCTTTTCCTCTCTCTCTCTCTCTCTCTGTGCCACCAGGGTATTGCTAGGGCTTGTAGCCTGCAAGATGACTCCATTGCTCCTGGGTAAGTGGTCTAAGTGGTAAGAGACAGAGAGAGGGAGAGAGAAACAGAGAGAAGGAGAGACATCTGCAGCCCTGCTTGACCATTCCTGAAGCTTCTCCCCTGCAGCTGGGGGCCGGGGACTTGAACCTGGGTCCTCATACACGGTACTGTGCATGCTCCACTGGACCACCGCCAGCTGCCCCGCCATGGCTCTCACCAGGACAGCTCTCTGCTTCGCCGTGTGCATGGCTCAGTGGGAGGAAGCTGCAGTGCTGGGTCTCTTTCAGTCTCTCTCTCTTGAACTTCTCTGTCTAAAAGAAATGTTTTTGGAGTCCTGGGGATTGAACCCTTCTACCTGCCAAACATAGAGCCTACCACAGAACTACACCCTGGCATACAGTAGCAGCAGCTTCAAGGTTTTGGGAGTAGTCATTTTGTGGAGAAAGTATACGTGTAATTCCTACCTTGTTGCATTGAAGAGGCCCAGGGCTTCTTCTAAGTCTTTGGGTTCAACAAAATCTGGGGAGGTGTTTCTCTCTCTCTCATTTCTTTCTTCATTCCTTTCTTGTCTTTATTTTTAAACTATTTTTGTTTATTTATTATTGAATAGAGACAAAGAGAAATTGAGAGGGGAGGGGGAGATAGAGAGGGAAAAAAAGAGACATTTGTAGCCTGGCTCCACTGCTGTCAAAGCTTCCCCCCCTGTGGGTGGAGACTGGGGACCTGAGCCTACATCCTTGGGTGCTGTGATGTGTGCAGTTAATCAGATGCACTACCACTTGGCCCCTTCCCCTTTATTTTTTTCCTTCCTTCCTCCATTCATTTCTCCCTTCTTCCTCCCTCCCTTCCTTCCTTTCCCTCTTTCTCTCCTTTTTCCCTTCCTTCCTTCATCTTCCTTTCCTTCCTCCCTCCCTCCCTCCCTCCTTCCCTCCTTCCCTCCTTCCTTCCTTCCTTCCTTCCTTCCTTCCTTTTCTGTCTTACCAGAGCACAGTTCAGCTCTGGCTGATGGTGGTGCTGAGGCTTGAACCTGGGACCTTTTACAGAACCATCATGCTGTTTCCCCAGCCCCAGAGGTGAACTTTTTCTGCTATTACCCAGCATGCTCCTGAAGCTTGGCTGTGAATCAGTGCCACTGTTTCTGCAGGAGAGAGAGAGGCGGGGGTGGGGTGGAGTGGGGACTACAAACTCTCGGCTGCTGCCTCATCCCCACTGAGGTTCCTTTTCTCTCTGGAAAATCACTGACTGGCCAGAGACGGAGCCGGCAGGCTCACAGCCCCACCACCCAGCAGCATTCCTGAGCACGCAGGCTGGGTGTCCGCCCCGTGACGCTCCCTGCAGGAGGGCCACAGCCACACAGCCGATGATTCATTGTCAGCTCTGAGGAGGGTGGAGGGGGGACAGCTTGGGCAGGGAGGAGAGATCTGGGGTTCCCCCCGCCCGTGCTCCCCGGGGTACCCCTGACCTGGTTTCACACGTGGGAGGTGGAAGCAGTAGGCCGACAGCCTGACCCAAGTGACAAACGCCTTGTTCGGAAACGGGTGTCTTGCTTTTCTTTGTTTTCAGGCCCAGTGTGGTTTGGGGTGACAGGGTGGGGCGGGTCTCTTTCCTGCTGACATGTGACTCACCCTGTCTCCTGCCTTTGCCCCAAACAGACTCAGCGACAGGCTGGGGACAGCCACCAGGAGGCTCTGGGAAGAGGCTCGAGGGGGGTAGGGGAGGTGGGCACAGCAGAGGGTCACTCCAGGTCCAGGGGGTCTCCGTGAACACGGTCTTCCCAGTGACTGCAATTGGCGGTAGGGGGCGTGGGCAGACTCTGCTGCTGTCTGGGGGGTACAATTCCATGAGTCCCCCAAAATCTGTGTCAGTACATCTCCCCCAACAGTGCTAGGTTCCTCTTCCTCTCCCCCTACCCAGTAAGCTCAGATCTGGGCTTAGGTTCTGCTTCTCCTTGTCTGTTCCATCCCTCCCTTTTTTCTTCTCCTTCCTTCCTTCCTTCCTTCCTTCCTTCCTTCCTTCCTTCCTCCTCCTCCTCCTCCTCCTTCCTCTTCTTCCTCCTCCTCCTCTTCTTCTTCTTCTTCTTCAAATATTTAATGAATTAATTTATTTATGAGAGGGATAGGAGGAAAGGGAGAGAAAAAATTAGACATCACTGTGGTCCGGGAGGTGGTGCAGTGGATAAAGCATCGGACTCTCAAGCATGAGGTCCTGAGTTCAATCCTGGGCAGTGCATGTACCAGAGTGATGTCTGGTTCTTTCTCTCTCCTCCTATGTTTCTCATAAATAAATAAATAAAATCTTTAAAAATTAAAAAGAAGAGTGGTCCGGGAGGTGGCGCAGTGATAAAGCTTTGGACTCTCAAGCATGAGGTCACGAGTTCGATCCCCAGCAGCACATGTGCCAGAGTGATGTCTGGTTCTTTCTCTCTCCTCCTGTCTTTCTCATGAATAAATAAACAAATAAAATCTTAAAAATAAATAAATAAATACATTTTAAAAATTAAAAAAGAAAAGAAGTAGACATCACTCTGGTACATATGCTGCTGGGGCTCCAACTCAGGACCTCATTCTTGAGAGTCCAGCACCTTGTCCACTGTGCTACCTCCAGAACACATCCTCCCTTTTTAAAAATTCTTTTTTCTTCTATTTTTCCACTTCTTTCTTTCTTTTTACATTTTTATTTTGTCTTATTTATCTGTTTATTAGATAGAAATCAAGATGGGGGAGATAGAGAGGCAGAGACAGAGAGAAGCCTGCAGCTCTGCTTCACCACTCGCAAAGCTTTCCCCCTTCAGGTGGGGACCGGGGGCTCGAACCCTGGTCCTTGTGCACTGTGACATGTGTGCTCGACCACGTGTGCCACCGCCCGGCCCCCAATCTCCTTCTTTCCTCTCCCTCCCTCCTTCCTATCTTCTTCCCTCCCTTTCTTTCTCTCCCTCCCTCCCTCCCTCCCTTCCTCCCTTCCTTCCTTCCTTCCTTCCATCTCTTTTTTCATCTTTCTCCTCCCCCCCTTCCTTTCTCCCTTTCTGTCTTCCTCTCTCATTTCTCTCTCTTTCTCTCTCATTTATTTCTTCATAAAGTATCCATGCGGGAGAGATCCAGAGTGTCACTGGCACCTGCGATGCCGGGGTCCGAACTCACGACCCTGTGCCTGACAGCCCAGTGCCCTACCCACTGCACCACCTCCCAGGCTTCAAAGTGACCTCAGTGTGGAGACCCAGCAAAGCCCCAGGACTCATGTGACTGTCACTGTAGATCTCCGAGACGGTGCTGTACTGCCTGTGCGTGTGAACTCAGGACAGAGACTCTCCACACCAGGACACAGTTGATCTCTCAGAGAACCACTGAGGACTGATCCCTCCTGAGCTCACGTTTCCGGTTTGATTCTTTAATCAAATCATCTAAAAAAGAAATACAAGGATGGGGCCGGGTGTTGGCACACTGGGTGAGTGCTCACGTGACTCTGCCACCAGCCTCCGCCTGGGGGGCACTTCACGAGCAGTGAGGCAGGTGCAGCCGTCTCTGTCTCTTCCTCTCTATCACTTCCTCCCCTCTCAGTTTCTCTCTGTCCTCTCCAATAAAATGGGGAAAAATGGCCACTAGGAGCAGAAGATTCATACTGCCTGCACTGAGCCCCAGCAATAACCCTGGAGGTGGGGCTAAGGAAAAGCATCTCATCCATTTTCATAACAGAGTAATATTCCACAAGCCACCACTTCCTTCTCTACTCTCCTGTCATTGAATTGTCTCCAAGTCTTTAGTTTTTATTGGATAGAGACAGAAATTGAGAGAGGAGAGGGAGAGAGACAGAGAGACAGACACATGCAGCCCTGTTTCACCACTTATGAAGCATTGTCCCTGCAGGTGGGGAGTGGGGGCTTGAACCCAGGTTTTTTGCACACATAATACCACTTGGCTCTCCAGGAGATGGGAGCACGGTGTACATCACTCTTTTCAGGCTAGTGGATGTGTTCTCTGGAGAGATACTTAGGAGAGGGTTTGCCAGCTGATTTAATGTTGATTTATCTGCACAATCCTATGGTTTAGCCTCAGGTAGAGAACCTTAGCCAGGTGCCCGGACCCTGGGATCTGATGCTCTCAGGGCTGAGAGAAAACCACTTCACTCGCCTCACAGTTTATCTCCAGAGTCTGGAGGGCCGGCACCTAGACTCCTCGAGCTGGGAGGGTGTCAGGCGTGCTGTGAGCACAGCTCCCGGCAGAGGACGTATTGGTCAGGACATCGAGGAACAGGAGGCTCACAGATGCTCTTAGGTCTTAGGCAAACACAATCCGGGAGCAACTGTCAAAGCACAAATGACGCTCAAGGTGGGGAGACATCCAGAGCGTGTCAGACCTTGATGACAGCAGCCTCTGTCTGAATGTCACCCGTCGGGTGCAAGTCTCTGAGGCCTCAAGAGATCTCCAGGCCTCTCTCCTGTGCAGACCCCAAACCCTGCAGGGAAGGAGCCAGAGTCAGAGTTGCAGATAAACGCACTTGGCACAACCTCCAGGCCTGTGGGCCGCCACTCTGACTCTCTGACACTCTTCATACTCCTGCCTTGAGGGGGACAGGGGGGCTGTGACAAAGGAGCCTGGAGCCTGACTCCCTGGGCACCTGGTAACAGTCAGCCAGACGTATGTGTAAACATGGAGGCTTTAGGAAAAATCAGTAAGATTTCTTTAAAAAATTAAAAAAAAATATTCCCTTTTGTTGCCCTTGTTGTTTTATTGTTGTAATTATTATTGTTGTTGTTATTGATGCCGTTGTTGGACAGGACAGAGAGAAATGGAGAGAGATGGGGAAGACAGAGAGGAGGAGAGAAAGATAGACACCTGCAGACCTGCTTCACTGCCTGTGAAGCAACTCCTCTGTAGGTAGGGAGCCGGGGGCTCGAACTGGGATCCTTACTCGGGTCCTTGTGCTTTGTGCCACCTGTACTTAACCTGCTGCGCTACCGCCCGACTCCCATCAACAGATTTATTTTTTAATATTTTTTTTATTTATTCCCTTTTGTTGTCCTTGTTGTTTTATTGTTGTAGTTATTATTGATGTCATCGTTGTTGGATAGGACAGAGAGAAATGGAGAGAGGAGGGGAAGACAGAGAGGGGGAGTGAAAGACAGACACCTGCAGACCTGCTTCACTGCCTGTGAAGCGACTCCCCTGCAGGTGGGGAGCCGGGGGCTCAAACCGGGATCCTTCCTCCGGTCCTTGCGCTTTGTGCCACCTGTACTTAACCCGCTGCGCTACCGCCCAACTCCCATCAACAAGATTTCTAACACCAAATATCAAGAAATCTTGATGGGGTCAGAAATCTTCTGTAACAATCTCTGTACAGTTTTCCGTGGGGCCCGTTCACACCCTTGCTCACAGCATGTGAGGACCTCTCCCCCACCCTTGGGTGAAGTGTTCATTCAGTTCTTCTCATTATTTCTTGGATGGGGTTGCTTCATTTTTGGTTGTTGAATTTTGCATGGTTTTTGAATGTCTTTTATTATTATTATTGAATAGAGATAGAGAAATCAAGAGGGAAGGGGGAGATAGAACGGAAGAGAGACACCTGCAGACTTAGTATAGTGCTCACGAAGCTTCCCCCCTGCAGGGGACTGGGGACTAGGGACTTGAACCTGGGTCCTTGTACACTGTGATATGTGCGCTCAACCAGGTGCACCACCTCCTGAACCATCTTTTTTTTTTTTTTTTTTTGTGCAAGGCAGGGGATAGAAACCCCCCAGCTGAGTATGGATCGACCAGTCAACGCCCATGTTCAGCGGGGAAGCAATTACAGAAGCCAGACCTTCCACCCTCTGCAACCCACAACGACCCTGGATCCATACTCCCAGAGAGACAGAGAATGGGAAAGCTATCAGGGGAGGGGGTGGGATGTGGAGATCGGGATATGGGAATTGTGCGGAATTGTACCCCTCTTATTCTATGGTTTTGTTAATGTCTCCTTTCTTAAATAAATAAATAAAAAAAAAAACCAGCTGCAGGCCCTCACAATTCCAGGCTGCAGGCACTCCTCAGCATCACCAAGAGACAGAAGTTTAGACTTGAGGCCACCCACAGATTAGCACAGTGGGTTGAACACTGGGGTCAGGCCTGCTGGGAAAGGTTGGGAAAGACGTGATGACTCAGGGACAAGGTGGGATCCCCCCCAGGGGGGGAGCTCACCTGGTGCCTTTCTGGGCAGGAATCTCGGGTCACTTAGATCCCAGTCTCTGGCTGAGCTGTTTCTGGGTTCACCCCTTACATCCCAGGACCTGAGGCTTCCTGGATTTATAACCACCTGAGCAGACGGTGGGATCCTCTAGGCTCAGCCATCCCACCTGCTGCAAGCTTATGCCGGTTACAGAGGCCTTTTGATTTTTAAATTATTTCCCACCTGCTGCAAGCTTGTGCTGGTTACAGAGGCCTTTTGATTTTTTAATGATTTTTTATTGGGGGGATTAATGGTTTACAGTCAACAGTAAACACAGCTAGCTGTTGGCTGATGGGTAAAATCTCTCAGTTTTCTGCAGAACACTCTCACCCCATCCTAAGTCCCCCCCACCACCCTACACCAGGATGAACAGCACCTCCAGCCTCCCAGAGTCTTTCACTTTGGTGCAACACACAAAACCCAGTCTAAGCTCTGTTTTGTGTTTCCCCGTCTGTTCTGATTTCTCAACTTCTGTCCAGGAGTGAGATCATCCCATATTCATCCTTTTTTTTTTTTTTTAAAAAAAATCATTAAAAAAAATTATTTATTTCCTTTTGTTGCCCTTGTTGATTTATTGTTGTTGTTATTGATGTCATTGTTATTGGATAGGACAGAGTGAAATTGAGAGAGGAGGGGAAGGCAGAGAGGGGGAGAGAAAGACAGACACCTGTGAAGCGACCACTTGTGAAGACAGACCACTTGTGAAGCAACCCCCCTCTGAAGGTGGGGAGCTGGGGGCTCGAACTGGGATTCTCATGCCAGTCCTTGCGCTTTGCACCATGTGCGCTCAACCCGCTGCGCTACTGCCCGACTTCCGTCTTTTTTTTTTTTTTTTCTGGCTTATCTCACTTCACAGGATTCCTCCAAGCTCCCTCCAAGATGAGATGAAGAAGGTGCATTCACCATTTTTAATAACTGCGTAGTATTCCACTGTTTATAGAAACCACAATTTTCTCAGCCACTTATAACCCGTCCCCACCAGGAGTGAGACATGTCACCAGCCTGCCCTGTTTGACATGCTCCACCACCCCAGCCCGGCTCATCCCTTCCTTATTCAGACACCTCCCTTGGGCTTGAAGTCCAGATGGTTTAACTGAGCATCTATTATGTCCAGTCACCAGAGGAGGGGCCCAGGGCTCGGTCCTCCAGGTGACAATCACTCAGAGGACACGGTGTCACAATCCTCTCAGCCACCCCAGCCAGAACACTGGAATCACCACCCACTTCCCACTCTATGCTTCCCGTCTGTGGCCACATCCAGGGGGCTCCATCTCCTGTCCCAAGTGAGCCTCCTCCTCCCAGCAACGCTGGCACTGTGATGCGTCTCAGGTCCCTGCCACTTCTCCCCTGCCGGGTCCCAATCTCTCCTCCGCCACGCTGGGAGAATAGTTCTGGACTCTTAGCCCAGTGGGTGAAGTCTTGGACTCTTGGCTGTGAGGTCCTGAGTTCAATCCCAGGCCTGGCCTGTGCCAGAAGGATGCTCTGGTTCTCCCTCTCCTCTTTCTCATAAACATGTTTTAATTTGTCTTTATTAATGAATTAATTTTTGCCTCCAGGGTTATCAATGGGGCTCAATGCTAGCAATACAAGTCCACTGCTCCTGGCAGCCATTTTTTTTCATTTTGTTGGTTAGGACAGAGAGAAATGGAGAGTGGAGGGGAGATAGAGAGGGGGAGAGAAACGTGCAGAGCTACTTCACTGCTTGTGAAGCAACCCCCTGCAAATGGGGTGCCGGGGGCTCGAACCGGGATCCTTGTGCTGGTCCTTGCACTTCATACTATGTGCACTTACCCCACTGTGCCACCCGGTCCCCTATGTATTTATTTTTTATCAGAGCTTTGATCTGGCTGATGTTGGTGCAATGGGGGAATGAATCTGTGACTTTGGAGCCTCAGGCACGATTTTTTTACATAACTATTATGCTGCCATATATATTTTAAATGTATCTATTAAAATATCGTTTGACTAATACTTATGTATTTATTTGATTTGACTGAACAAAGAGAAACTGAGAGGGCAGGGAGGGAGAGAGAGAGGGAGAAAGGAAGAGACACCTGCACACCTGTTTCACCACTCGTGAAACTTTCGCCCTTCAGGTGGGGACTGGGGGCTTGAACCTGGGTCCTTGCGCATGGGCATACGTGTGTTCAACCAGGTACGCCTGGCGGTGGTGGTGGGGGTAAATCAGGGCCAAGGGAACATACACCTGCTGACGTTAATGCTGCACTCCTGACACCTATACTATATAACCGATGACGTATTGAATAAAAAGAAAGAGGAAGAAAGAAGGAGGGAGGGAGGGAGGGAGCTGGGAGATAAGTCACCTGGTACAGTGCACACCAGGTGTGGTGTCCTGGGTTCCAGCTCCAGCCCCACATGAATACCATGGACAGCACAAGGGGAGGCTCCAAGGACAGCGCCTCTTGTCTGTTTCTCTCTGTTTTTAGATTCATTTATTCTTTTATTTACTTACTATTATTTTTTGCCCCCAGGATTATTGCTGAGGCTTGATGCCGGCACTACACAGGAATCCACTGCTCCTGGAGGCCATTTTTTTCCCTTTTGCTGCCCTTATTGTTGTTATTGATGTTGTTGTTGTTGGATAGGACAGAGAGAAATGGAGAGAGGAGGGGAAGACAGAGAGGGGGAGAGAAAGACAGACACCTGCAGACCTGCCTCACTGCTTGTGAAGCGACGCCCTGCAGGTGGGAAACTGGGGGCTCGAACCGGGATCCTTATGCTGGTCCTTGCGCTTTGCGCCACGCGCGCTTACCTGCTGCGCTACCGTTAGCCCCACTGTTTATTCATTTTATAGAGATGGACAGAGGCAGAGAGTGAGAGAAAGAAACCTCAGTCTCTTCACAGTGCAGAAGTCTCCTCAGTTGCGGTGGGGCCGGGCTCAAACCTGGGTCATGCACATGGCAGACAGTGCACTGCCCAGGGGAGATGTTTGGCTGGTCTGATTTATTAGTAATGAGAAAGGGAGGGAGGGGGAGAGAGAGAGAGGGCCAGAGTTCTGCACAGTGGTTTGATCTCTCTCTTTTTCTCTTTTCCCCACACACTCATAAATATTAGGCTGTTGAAAAAGTCATGATACATTTTTTCCCTATCAAATCTTAAAAAAAAAAAACTTAATGATTCTTGCAATGAGCTCCTTTAAGCTGAGAGCTTAAACTGAGAGCTGCCAGGGACTGAACGCCTCATGCTTGAGTCCAATGCTTTTTTGATCCACTGTGCCTTCTCCTGGGGATCTCTATATATATTGGAACTGAAAAAAAAAAAAAGGAAAAAGAAAAAATTGGTCCAAGGTTAATGGACACATGCACAAGGCCCTAGATTCATGAGAGAGAAGGGGAGATGGAGAGGTAGAGATAAGCATTGATTTATTAATGAGATTAATTATTTATTATAGTATTTATATATTGATTCATTAAAGAGATTATTATCGTATTTGTGTATTTATTCATTAATGAGATCAATTATTTATTATCGTATTTATGTATTTATTCATTAATGAGATCAATTATTTATTATAGTATTTATGTATTTATTCATTAATGAGATCAATTATTTATTATAGTATTTATGTGTTTATTCATCAATGAGATCAATTATTTATTATAGTATTTATGTATTTATTCATCAATGAGGTTATTTATTATAGTATTTATGTATTGATTCATTAATGAGAGTGGAATCACACATATTCAGGGCCCTGGATTTACAAAAAGGAAAGAGAAAAAAGAGCAATTGGGAAAAGGAAGAAAAATCAAAAGACTTAAAAAATTTATTTATTATTTGACAGAGAGAAATTGAAAGGGGGGGAAAGTAGAGAGGGAGAGAGACAGAGAGAGACACCTGCAGCCCTGCTTCAGCACCACCTATGAAACTTTCCCTCTGCAGGTGGGCACCAGGGGCTTGAACCCGGGTCCTTGTGCACTGTAGTGTGCACTTAACCAGGTGCACCACCGCTTGGTCCCCCAAAAGACTTTATTTGGCCCCTGCCTACCTCTTGGACTTCTTGTCACTGTTGGCCCTTGGCCTTGTGCTGTAGCTGCAAGGACCTGCCCCAGGGGGTGGCCCAGGAGGGCCAGGGTGCACAGTCCAGGGGTGTGGCTCATAAAGCCTGAATGGATGAAGGTGTAATAGGAAACGGTGAGGGAGCCCTGAAGTCGCCTCTCCCACAAGTCAGGTGTGGAGCGCCTGTGGGGATGGGGGTGGGGGTGGGCTCAAGCGCTCAGTGTTTAAGCAACAACCAATAACAGCCCTGCCAGATCCCAGTAAGTGTCCCTAGGCTTCTAAGTGATGACTGTACTGTGTGTCACAGCTCACTGTCCAGACTGTTTTCATTAGTTCACAAATGATCATTTTCATCTTCTTGGTTTAAATTAAAAAAAAAAGTTTTATTTTAATGACAGAAGTACAGAGACAAAGTCACCAGAGCCCTGCTTGGTGGTGCTGGGGATTGAACCTGGGACCCCTGAGCTTCAGGCAGGAGATTTTTTGTTTTTTTTTTCAGAACCATCAGGCTGTCCCCTCAGTTCTAGATCTTCTGATCTTTTAAAGATGTACCTATTCATCAACGAGAGGGAGAGACAAAGAGGGAGAACAAGGACCAGGGCATCCCTCTGCACATGTGATGCTGGCTGGAAATGGGGCTGTGAGCCTCATGCTTTGAGGTCCAGTGCTCTAACCACTGCACCACCTCCTGGGCTTTGATCTCCCAGATCTGTATTCGAGAATAAATACTTACATGGCCCAAGTGCTTTTGCTGCTTTATTTTAATTTTTCTTGTATTTGATAGGACAGATGGAAATTGAGAGGGGAAGGAGAAAGAGAGAGAGGAAGAGAGAGAGAGAGACTAGCAGCCCTGCCTCACCGCTCCTGAAGCTTCCTCCCTGCAGGTGGGGAACGGGGGCTTGAACCTGGGTCCTTGTGCACTGTAATGTGTGCTCTCAACCGGCTGTACCACCACTTGGTCCAACTTTTTTTCCCCTTTGTCATTTTTATTGGAGGGTTAATAGTTTACAACACAGTCTTTAAGCACAGTGGCTCTGCCCCAGAGTCCCCGGGCTGGCCCCTGAGCAGGTGTCTCACGGTGCTGAGTCTGTGTGTCTGTCTGCTGGGCCAGCGTGCCTCGTGGGGACGTTGAGGTGACGTCATCCGCACACACAGCCGCTAAAACCCCAGGGCAGGCCGCCAAAGCCAATTGGCTCGCTCCAGGGATGCCCAGCTGCCCAGAGGAGGGACACCTGCTCATTTGCATACAACCCGCCCCTCTATTTGCATAAACCCGCTCTTAAGAGCTTCAGTGCCGCTTCCCGCTTGACACTGCTGCCCCCTGCAGGTGGACAGGTGCACGACAGGGCTGGGAAATGGCAAGTAGTTCTGCAAAAGACTTTTCTTTCATGCCTGAGGCTCTGAGGTCCCAGGTTCAAGTCCCAGTATCATCATAAACCAGGGTTGAGCAGTCCTCTGATAATAATGATGATGATATAAAATAAAATAAAGTAATAAAGAAGAAAGACGAGGCCCAGGGTCCTCTCTCAGAGACCCTCGCTTCAGCAGCAAAACCAGAATGGTGGAGTCTGGGCCAGGTGAGTTGGCCCTGGGGACAGGTCTGTAGTGAGGCTGCAGCTGCCACACACCACCACATCAGTTCTGCAAAGAGGGACAAAACTTTATTGCCTGGGAGTCGGGCGGTAGCACAGCGGGTGAAGCGCACATGGCACGAAGTGCAAGGATCGGTGTAAGGATCCTGGTTCGAGCCCCCAGCTCCCCACCTGCAGGGGATTCGCTTCACAGGTGGTGAAGCATGTCTGCAGGTGTCTATTATTCTCTCCCCCTGTCTCCCCTCCTCTCTCCATTTTTCTCTGTCCTATCCAACAACGACATCAAGAACAATAATAATAACTACAACAATAAAACAAGGGCAACAAAAGGGAAAATAAATAAATATTAAAAAAATAATAAAAACTTTATGCCCATGTATCCCTTCAATCAGATGCCGGAGTCTATATTATTCTCACCAACTTTCCTCCCTCCAGAGGGAAACAGCTTTTTTTTTTTTTTTTTTGTCACTAGGGTTTCATTGCTCTAAGTCAGTTCCCTCTAATGCCTCCTACACGCACAGACACTATACTGTATACATCTATTTTTTCTTTTCTTTTTTATTGGAAAGTACTGAGAGAAATTGACAGTGGAGGGGAAAATAAAGAGGGAAAAAGACCAACAACTCCTGGAGCTTCCCCCCACCCCCGGCAGGTGGGACCAGGAACTTGAGCCCAGGCCCTTGAGCAAGATAAATTGTGCACTTTGCTGTGTGTGTCACCATCCAGCCCTGGATGTCTCCTTTTATCCAGGACAGGAGAGCCAGGCGCTGTATTTTGGGAGAGGACCCAAAGTCTCTAGTTCTCTCCCCTGTCAGACCACTCCTCTTTAAGCTTCCTTCTTGAACAAAGCCAGCCCTTGGTCTTAAGGACTCATTATTATTATTACATATTTTAATAAGTTTATTTATTTATTCCCTTTTGTTGCCCATGTTGTTTTGTTGTTGTAGTTATTATTGCTGTTATTGATGCTGTCGTCGTTGGATAAGACAGAGAAATGGAGAGAAGAGGGGAAGACAGAGAGGAGGAGAGAAAGACAGACACCTGCAGACCTGCTTCACCGCCTGTGAAGTGACTCCCCTGTAGGTGGGGAGCCGGGGCTCGAACCAGGATCCTTATGCTGGTCTTTGTGCTTTGCACCACATGCACTTAACCTGCTGTGCTACCACCCGACTCTCTTATTTTATTTTATTTCCACCAGGGTTACTTCTGGAACTCAATGTCTGCATAACAAATCCAGTGCTCCCAGCAGTCATTCTTTCCAATTTTTTTTTTTGACAGGACAGAGCGAAATGGAGGGGGGCTATGTAGGGAGAGTGACAGAGAGAGACACTTGCAGCATGGCCTTGTTTAATGTTCAAAATGACTCTGAGGGGGTCAGGCGGAGGTGCACCTGGTTAAATGCACACATTACAGTGCACAAGGACCTGGGTTCAAGCCCCTGGTCCCCACCTGCAGGGGGAAAGCTTCACAAGTGGTGAAGCAGGGATGCAGGTGTCTCTCTGTCTCTCTCCTTCTCTATCTGCCCTTCCCTTTTCAATTTCTTATTATCTCTTTCCAATAATAAGTAAATAAATTTTTTTAACCTAAAAAAGGTGGGAGCTGGGCGATAGCACAACAGGTTAAGTGCACGTGGCGCAAAGCGCAAGGATAAGCATAAGGATCCCGGTTCGAGCCCCCGGCTCCCCACCTGCAGGGGAGTCGCTTCACAGGCGGTGAAGCAGGTCTGCAGGTGTCTGTCTTTCTCTCCCCCTCTGTCTCCCCCTCCTCTCTCCATGTCTCTCTGTCCTCTCCAACAACGACGACAATAAATCAACAAGGGCAACAATGGTGAATAAATAAATAAATATTCAAAAAATTAAAAAGCAACAGCAGTAAAGCAGTTTTATGGTGTGCAGAGAAGCTGGGGTGACAGACCCTGGTAGAAGCCCTCATTGGGCGTGACATCAGGAGAGACTGCAAGCGACCTCCTTACAGACAATGGAACCCAACCCCACAGGAGGCCAGTCCTGCTCCTGGCTCTCACAGCCAGTGAGTTCTAGAGCCCAGCTCCAGTCCAGACTCTGCCCTGTCTTCATCCCTCGCTGGGACCTCTCTCTCCACTAATTCAGGGTGAGACCTCGCCTGACGGTTTCTCAGAACTGACACGTGAGTTTCACCGGCAGCGAGAGGTCTGCTCAGTGTTTGGTAGTAGCTAGGCCAAATGAACCTCCCTGCCTGAAGTGGGCTCTCCCATCCACTTCCCTTGACCTCTCTGTACTTGCCCGTCTATGTTGGAGGCGCTGACAGACTTTCCGTGACTTGCTTCCTCAGGATGTGAGAAAATAAACGTGCAAAGGTCTCTAGAAGCCTCTACGCAATATCGAGAGGGAAAAATGCCACAGGCAGCCAGCCGGCCGGTAATGGGATTTTAATATTTCTTTCCAAGCTTAGGAGCTTGATGGTGGAATGGAACATCTTAATTTGTTGAAAAATTTCCATACTTGCTCCTTCAACACTCTGCAGGAAAAGACTCTGTCTAAAATGGAGATGAGGGAGGAAATAACTTAGCAGCTGTGGGTCAAATAGAAAAGAAAGTAAGGGTAGAGAAGGAGAAGCTTGTGAAGCCCCCCCTGTAGGTGAGGAGTGGGGGCTGGAACTTGGGTCCTCACACACGGTAATGTGTGTGCTTAACTGGGTGTATCATTGCCTGGCACTGTCTCTCTCTCTCCTTCCCTGTCTTCCTCCTTTTTTCTTTTTTTCTACCAGAACCCTGCTCAGCCCTGGATTATGGTGGTGCTGGAGATCGAACTCGGGACTTTGGAGCCTCAGGCATGAGAGTCTTTTTGCAGAACTATCATGCTATCACCCCAGCCCTTTTTTAATTTTTCAAATATGTGTTTATCTCTTGAGAGTGAGAGACCAGGTCCTGCCTAGGCCAGGCACAACTCTGGCTTATGGTGGGTGGTGCTGGGGATTGAATCTGGGACCTTGAAGCCTCAGGCATGAACGTCTCTTTGCATAACCATTGTGCTGTCTCCCCGGCCCTTCATCATTCTTCATAGCTGAGTAATATTCCATTGTGTATCAAGACCACAACTTACTCAGACACTCATCTGTTGTTGGACGCCTGGGTTGCTTCCAGGTTTTGGCTGTTACACATTGTGCTGCTGTGAACACAGGTGCACACAGATCTCTTTGGTTGTGTGTGTTTGCTTCCTTAGGATCTATCCCTAGGAGAAGAATTACTTTTTTTTGTGTGTGAAGTGCTATCTCATTGTTGTCTTTATTTTCATTTCTCTGATAATCAATGACTTGGAGCATTTTCTCATATGTTTGTTGGCCTTTTGGATCTCTTCTTTGGTGAATATTCTGTTCATGTCCTCTCCTCATTCCTGGATGGGGTCATTTGCTTTTTGGTTGCTGAGTTTGGTGAGTTCTTTATATTTTTGGTTATTAGCCTCTTGTCTGATGTATGGCAGGTAAAGATCTTCTCCCAAGGAATTACTGTTACTGATACCTAAAAGTTCATTTCGACCTCGGAGGTGGTTCAGTATCCTGAACTGTGTATGTCAGACTGATGCTCTGTTCTTTCTTTTCTCTCTCGGAGGACACCAACATTTGCAAAATGAGGGAAACCTCAGGCTGAGCTCCAGTGACTGAAAAGCAGGCACTGTGAGCCACTCCCTTCACTCGTTTCGCAGTACACTGCTTCCTTCAGTGTGTTTTTGCCTCCAGGGTTATCACTGGAGCTCAGTGCCTGCACTACATATCCGCTGCTCCTGGAGGCCATTCTCTCTCTCTCTCTCTCTCTCTCTCTGTTGCCTTTGTTGGATAAGACAGAGAGAAATGGAGAGAGGAGGGGAAAACAGAGAGGGACAGGGAAATACAGACACCTGTAGACCTGCTTCACCGCTTGTAAAGCAACCTCTATGCAGGTGGGGGGCCGGGGGCTGGAACCGGGATCCTTAACACTGGTCCTTGTGCTTTGCGCCACCTGTGCTTAACCTGCTGCATCACCGCCTGCCCCCCCCCATGTTTTTCTAAATAGTAGATGTATTCGATCACTAGGTTTATGATGCACACAGATGTCTTAATCTTGATCTTTGCCCTCATACACAGATGTTGTAATTTTGACCTATTGTTAAAGCCTAACTAAAGAACATGTTATTCTGATCTCAAATGCATGTGATGTCAACATATACTCCACTGTAATTATAGAAGCCTGATTGAATCTTCCAATAAATGGATCATTCTCTGAATGGTTCCAAGGATCTCTGGAGGTGGTTCAGTCCTTCTCTTGCAGTCTAGAGCAACCTGTCATGCTGTCTGTCTGTCTGTCTCTCATTAAGGTGCCATTGAAAAGGCTACTATGCCATTGAAAAGGCTCTATGCCATTCTAGAGAAGGAAAAAAAACACACCAAAAACTCATTTAAGAAGAGAAAGAGTGGTCTGGGAGGTGGCGCAGTGGATAAAGCATGAGGTCCCGAGTTCGATCTCCAGCAGCACATGTGCCAGAGTGATGTCTGGTTCTTTCTCTCCTATCCCTCTCATAAATAAATAAAATATTAAAGGAGAGAGAGAGAGAGAGAGAAAGAGAAGGGGACTGGGCAGTGGCACAGCAGGTTAAGCACACATGGTGTGAAGCTCAAGGACCTGTGCAAGGATCCCACCTGTGTGGGGGGGTTGCTTCACAAGTGGTGAAACAGGTCTGCAGGTGTCTTTCTTTGCCCCTCTCTATCTATCTTCCCCTCCCCACTCAATTTCTCTCTGTCCTATCCAAAAAAAAAAAAAAAAAAGGAAAAATGGCCTCCAGGAGCCATGGATTTGTAGTGCTGGTACTCAGCCCAGTGATAACTCTGGAGGAAAAAAAGGGCAAATATATATATGAGTACAGGTAGATAGTTATAGAAGTAATAGTCATCATGTATCTGTGACTTTGGGAGGACTACTGCAGTTTCCAGTGGAAGGAACAATGTGGAATTATAGCCCTGTTATCTCATAAATTTGTAAATCACTAATAAAAAAAAAAGGAAAAGGGGCCTGGTGGTGGCACACCTGATTGAGTGCACATGTCACAGTGCACAAGGTCCCAGGTTCGAGTCCCCTGTCCCCACCTGCACGGGGGAAAGCTTCATGAGGGGTGAAGCAGGGCTGCAGGTGTCTCTCTGTCCCTCTCCCTCTCTCTCCCCTCTTCCTCTCAATATCTGGCTGTCTCTATCCAATAAATAAGTAAAGATAATAAAAAACTTTTTTAAAAAAAGGAAAACAAAAGCCCATAACACCACGGATGATGGATGGAGCTGTGGTCGCTCCCTCTTTGTATCTGACACACTCACAAAAAACAACGCTGCTCTTTGGTCTAAGAAAATCACCCCACAATTGTCATCGAGTCCTGGGACATACCCAGCCATCCCCACACCGTCCCCACGCTGGCCGCTGTTTCTTGAGCAGTTAAGGGCATCTGGACGCAGACCCCAGGAGGGGCAGAGGATGGAGGTTTATTGTCTCCTTGGAGGAGGTCAGTAACACAGGAGGTAACAAGACACCCGTGCGGTCAGCTCAGGGCCCGCACCACAGAGACAGAAAGTTCTGGAAAAGACAAAGCCAGCAGCAGCCTGGGGCTCCCTGAGGCCACCTGCCCACGGGAGACAGAGCTGGGCCAGCTGGGGGGTGGCAGCCAAGTCCCAGAGGGGTTGGACGGTCTCCCCTGGGAGATAGTGCTGGGGGGTCACCCAGAGGAGAAAGAAAGAGGAGGAGGAGAAGATGTAGAAGTAGAAGAAGGAGAAGGAGGAAGAGGAGAAGGAGGAAGAGGAGGAGGAGGAAGAGGAGGAGGAGGAAGAGGAGGACAAGAAAGAGGAGGAGGGAGGAGGGGCAGGTGGCAGGTCCCACATGTGTGGGGGACCCTTGGACCCTCAGAGCAGCAGGCATGCTGGCCCAGGCCGTCTCCCCTTCTGGCTGGTCACAGTGGGTCCCTCAGGTGCCCTCCGAACTGGCCCAGCATCCTGTCCACTGGCCGCAGGCTGGTCACCAGAGCAGATGGCAGATGGCTTTGGCGGGGTGGGGGGGGGGCAGTCAGGTCCTTTTGCCCCAGATGCCCAGGTGGTTAGATTTTGAGTCCTAGGAGGCTCCCCTTGCCCTGTCCACTCTTCAGTTTTCAAGTGCTGGCAGGAGAGAGAGAGAGGGAGAGAAAGGGAGAGAGGGGGGAAGAGAGAGAGAAGAGGGGAGAGAAGAAGAGAGGGGAGAGAGGAGAGGGTGAGAGAGAGAGGAGAGGACAGTACAGAGAGAAGAGAGTGAAAAGAGAGGAGAGTAGAGAGGAGGGAGGAGAGGGAGAGGGAGAGAGAGAGAGAGAGAGACAGAAATTGCATGCCCCAGCTGTGTTTCCCACCTTCCAGGCCACTGTCCATCCCCCAAAGAGCAACCGTGTCCAAGCCTCCCCCCGGCCCCTGTGTCTGCCCTCGTGGGCCGTCCTGGGCCCATTCTCAGAGTGAAGAGCCCCCAGGTCCCCAGGGTGCCGACCCGGATCGTCCTCAGAACGAAGGGGCCCACGCCCCGGTGCCTGGCTGGCTCACACGGAGCTGAGCTTGACCAGCCCGCGCACAGAATCCTCGTGCAGGGCGTCCAGGCTGGCGGGGCCCAGGAGGCCGGGCGGAGAGGGCGGCTCCTCGGGCGTCAGGAACTGGGGGGCCAGGCGCCCATCCTCCAAGGGCAGCAGGTCGGCCAGCGAGGCCTCGCCCGCCAGGCTGGGCATGGAGGAGGGCGGTGTGGGTGGCCCCGGCGTCAGGCTGGCACAGGGGGCGCCCAGCCCAGGACGCCCCCCCGCCAGCGGCAGCTCCTCGCCCCCTGGGCTGGGGTCCCCCTGGAGCAGGGGGGTGGCTGCCTGAAGCACAAACTTGGTGCTCTGGATGCACTGGTCCTGGTCACACTGCAGTGGGACAGAGAGGGAGAGAGGGAGAGAGGGAAAAGGGGAGGGAGAGAGGGAGGGAGAGAGGGAGGGAGGGAGGGAGAGAGACAGGAGAGCCGTTAGTGACACAGCCAGCAGACAGGGACACAGCCTGCACAACAGCTGGCCCTGCACACAGGTGGCCACTCACACATGGAGAAAAACAGAGGGAGAGAGTGATGAGAGGAGAGAGAGAGAAAGGAGAGAGACGAGCGGGAGAGAAACAGAGAGAGAGGAGAAACAGAGAGAGAGGAAAGAGGAGAGAGAGGAAGAGAGAGAGAAAAGAGAGGAGAGAGAGACAGAGCGAGAAGGGAGAGATCACAAGTTCCAGTCACACACGTGACTCTCACAGGCCCAGGGGCCTCCACACACACCTGCACCTGCCCCTTTTGACCCCTGGGGAGATGGCATCATGGTTCTGCAAAAGACTCCTGCCTGACGCTGAGGTCCCAGGTTCAAGCCCCAACACTACAGTCAGAAAGAACCGAGCAGGGCTCTGGTTTTCTCTCTCTCTCTCTCTCTCTCTTCCCCATTAACTAAATATTTTTAAAACTATGGGTGGATTGATTCATGAAAGAAGCAACTTGAGCATCATTCTTGGCACATGCAATATTGGGGATCGAACCCAGGACGAGAAAGACAAAGTCTCCAAAAGCGTTCAGTGGGGGGTGGGGGTGGGGAGAAGGCCTTTTAAACAACCAGTGTGGCATCCGCTGGACAGCTGCAGGGAGAAGAATGAGGTCGGGGCATCGGTTAGCGCCGTGCAGCAAAGTTCACAAAGTGAACTAAAGACCCGAAACTAGCAAACACATACATGGGAACGGCAGCGGCTCATGTCCAGACCTTCAGAGACTCGTCCCAGGAGCCTAGAAGTTAAAGGAAGACAAGCAAACGGGACTACGCCGACTCCTAAGCACGGAAAGAAACAGCCCTGAAGATACCAAGGCAGCTGGGAGCACTCGGCCAAGTTCGTGTACTTCTACGCACAAGGACCCGGGTTTGAACCCCCAGTCCCCACCTGCAGGGGGAAAGCTTCACAGGCGGTGAAGCAGGGCTGCAGGTGTCTCTCTGTCTCTCCCTCTCTCTCTCCCCATCTCCTCAGTTTCTCTCTGATCTATCAGTAATAATAAAATAGAGTTTAAAAAGGGTGCAGATATATGCATAGCACACATCTGACAAAGGACTGATACCAAGCATTTCCAAAGAACTGAAACAAATAATAAATAGCCCATTGATAACACGGGCAAAAGATCTTTAAGGATAGTTCTTTAAAGAAGAGATTCGGGAGTCGGGCGGTAGCGCAGCGGGTTAAGCGCAGGTGGCGCAAAGTGCAAGGACCGGCGTAAGGATTCTGGTTCGAGCCCCCGGTTCCCCACCTGCAGGGGAGTCGCTTCACAGGTGGTGAAGCAGGTCTGCAGGTGTCTCTCTTTCTCTTCCCCTCTCAGTCTTCCCCTCCTCTCTCCATTTCTCTCTGTCCTATCCAACAACGACGACATCAACAACAACAATAAAACAAGGGAAACAAAAGGGAATAGATAAATTAAAAAATTAAAGAAGAGATACACAGGGGCCTGGTGGTGACACACCTGGTTGAGAGCACATATTACAGTGCACAAGGACCCAGGTTCGAGCCCCAGTTCCTACCTACAGGGGGAAAAGCTTTGCGAGTGGTGAAGCAGGGCTGCAGGTGTCTCTCTGTCTCTTTCCCTCTCTATCTCCTCCTCCCCTTTTCAATGTTTGTCTCTATTCAAAAAATAAATAAAGATAATAAAAAATTAAAAAAAGAAGAGATATGCATGGCCCACAGACGTAGGAAAAAACGCTCCAGATGGATTTTCATTAGAGAAATACAAAGGAAGACCCTGATGCTGACTCCTCAGTCCAAGTTGTTTTATTCTCCCGTGTTCTACTTTCCAGCTCATGATTGGAAAAGTCCTCCAAAACGCCGGCTGAATAAATCACGCAGCCACTAGGCTGAGTCTTGCTGGGATGTTGGACTAAGTACAGGGGATTTAAACATCAGGCTAAATGCAGTGAATGGTTTTCTAAAACTAAATAATTCCTGCAACTATGTACTAGGCTACTAGCTTTGTGCTGAGCAAGTCATCCCCAAGGACTTTTGTCACCACAAGGGCCAGATATAAACAGAAGCTGTGACTTCAGGTGAAGCAGAACCGAGAGCATGTGATAGCCCAGCAAGGGACAGACAGACACGCTGACATGGACGGACTCTACACTGGCCAGTCAGGAAAGCCAGTGACAAGGGCACGAAGGGCAAGGACACAAGGTCTTCAAGTGAGGAAGGCTACATTGGGGGTCCCCGTGCCATGGCTACACCGTAATGTCACATCACCATTTTTTCAATGCTCTCTCCTTGGACATTTGCCGTGGAGGGAGAAGGAACACACAGGCCTCAGGTCACCTGTCTCATTGCCAAGTTGTGTGAGACAATGAGATGACAGTGAACGTTCCCATCTTTGAGACAAGAAACAAGAGGAATGCAAATAAAGACAACAATGAGATCCCACTTCACTCCTGTGAGAATGTCATACATCAGAAAAGGTATCAACAATAAATACTGGAGAGGTTGTGGGGACAAAGGAACCCTCCTGCACTGCTGGTGGGAATGTCAATGGGTCCAACCCCTGTGGAGAGCAGTCTGGAGAACTCTCTGAATGCTAGACGTGGACCTGTCCTATGACCCTGCAATTCCTCTCCTGGGGATATATCCTAAGGAACCAAACACACCATCCAAAAAGATTTATATATACTTATGTTCATTGCATCACATCAGCTTCTGCAAAGAAGGACAAAACTTTTTTGCCTGGGAGTCGGGCGGTAGTGCAGCGGGTTAAGCTCACGTGGCACAAAGCCCAAGGACCAGTGTAAGGATCCTGTTTCGAGCCCCCGGCTCCCCACCTGCAGGGGAGTTGCTTCACAGGCGGTGAAGCAGGTCTGCAGGTGTCTGTCTTTCTCTCCCCCTTTGTCTTCCCCTCCTCTCTCCATTTCTCTCTATCCTATCCAACAATGAACGACATCAACAACAATAATAACCACAAGGCTACAACGACAAGGGCAACATAAGGGGAAAAAAGGGGGGGGGGCTCAAGGAGCGGTGGATTCATGGTGCAGGCACTGAGCCCCAGCAATAATCCTAGAGGCAAAAAAATTAAATTAAATTAAAAAATTAAATAAATAAAAAAAATCCAAACAAAACAGAAGCAAGCAAACTAAGTTTGTACAATCGCTGAGAATTCTGGTGGTTATCTTTGGATGCTGGGAGGTGGAGGTACAGAACCCTGGT
The DNA here is from genome assembly GCF_950295315.1 of Erinaceus europaeus. Classification (NCBI taxonomy): domain Eukaryota; kingdom Metazoa; phylum Chordata; class Mammalia; order Eulipotyphla; family Erinaceidae; genus Erinaceus; species Erinaceus europaeus. The sequence goes on from NC_080174.1 coordinate 6,633,485, forward strand.
GGAGGGCATGGTGTGGGACTGTATGCACACTGTCATCTTAAGAGTCTTCTAACAAGCTATTCATAACAAATAAAAGATTTAAAGAAAAAGAATCAGTGAACATCAAGACAGATCAAATAAATGCTGTGGTTTAAAGAACTGAGACAGTCTGACGAAACATGCAGAGTTTCAGGGACATATTCCCTGGGGGAAATTTCCAGTGGTCCAGCACTGAATCACCAGGTCACATCGCAACTATGTTACGACTGGCCTGAGTCATAGTGTGACCTCCCACTTACTCTGGAAGCCAGAAGTGATACAGGTATACAGGTGGGCCGTCTTCTGGGGCGTGTACACACACACACACACACACACACACACACACACACACACATACACACACACAATTTCTTCTTCTTTTTTTTTTTTTTGATAGGACAGAGAGAAATGGAGAGAGGAGGGGAAGACAGAGAGGAGGAGAGAAAGACAGACACCTGCAGACCTGCTTCACCGCCTGTGAAGCGACTCCCCTGCAGGTGAGGAGCTGGGGGTTCGAACCAGGATTCTTAGCCTGTCCTTGCTCTTTATACCACGTGTGCTTAACCCGCTGTGCTACCACTTGACTCCCTTCCCTTCACTTTTACAAGTGACTCTCATGCTCTATTTTATTTATTTATATTTTTTATTTACTTATATTTATTTTCCCTTTTGTTGCGCTTGTTGTTTTTCCTTGTTGTCATAGTTATTATTGCTGTTGTTATTGATGTCGTCGTTGTTAGACAGGACAGAGAGAAATGGAGAGAGGAGGGGAAGACAGAGAGGGGGAGAGAAAGACAGACACCTGCAGACCTGCTTCACCGCCTGTGGAGCGACTCCCTTGCAGGTGGGGAGCCGGGGGCTCCAACCAGGATCCTCAGGCCCGTTCTTGCACTTTGCACCATGTGTGCTTAACCCACTGTGTTACTGTCCAACTCCGATTCTATTTTATTTTTTCTTACTTGTTCATTCCTTCCCTTTTCCCTCTTTTCATTTATTAAGAAAAATAATTAAAAGGGTTAAGGGAGCTGGTCGGTAGCGAAATGGATTAAAGGCACTTGGTGCAAAGTGAAAGGATTGGCCTAAGGATCCCAGTTCGAGCCCCCAGCTCCCTACCTGTAGGGGAGTTGCTTCACAGGCGGTGAAACAGGTCTGCAGGTGTCTATCTTTTTTTTCTCTATCTTTTTAAAAAATTTATTCCCTTTTGTTGCCCTTATTGTTCTATTGTTGTAGTTATTATTGTTGTTGATGCCATCATTGTTGGATAGGACAGAGAGAAATGGAGAGAGGAGGGGAAGACAGAGAGGGGTACAGAAAGACAGACACCTGCAGACCTGCTTCACCGCCTGTGAAGTGACTCTCCTGCAGGTGGGGAGCCGGGGGCTCGAACCGGGATCCTTATGCCAGTCCTTGGGCTTTGAGCCACCTGCACTTAACCTGATGCACTACTGCACGAATCCCCAGGTGTCTTATCTTTCTATCCCCGTCTTCCTTTCCTCTCTCGATTTCTCTCTGTTCTATCCAAAAGCAATGACAGCAATACCAACAATGATAATAACAACAACAATGATAAACAACAAGGGCAACAAAAGGGAAAAAATAGCCTCCTGGAGCAGTGGATTTGTAGTGCGGGCACCAAGCCCCGGCGATAACCCTGGAGGCAAAATAAATACATACAAAAAACAAAAGGGTTAAGATATAAGAGCCAGTGGCAACACATCGGCAAGCTTAGTGAAACAGGTGTGTTCCTGAGAAGGCATGCACTATTAAAACTGACTCCAGAAGAGCTGGAGAGTGTGAGTGGCCCCCAACAAAGAGTGGAAGAAGTATTAGCAGCTTGGGTCCTGATGGCTTCGCTGGTCAATTCTTTAAAATTTCTTTCAACCAAGAATGAACCCTAGTTCTGTTTTCTTTTTCATTTTCTTTTTTTTCACCAGAGCACTGCAGATTGAACCTGGGATCTCTGGAGCATCGGACAGTCAGGCAGGAGGATCTCTTTGCATAACCATTATGCTACCTACCCCACTTCTTTCAAAACAGAAACAGAAGAGCAAGAACCGTTTCTCAGCTCATCCTATGAGACCCCTCACACCAAGCCCAAAGCTGTCTACCAGCTATGGACCAGTGTCCTTCTGGGGACAAGTCCTGCATGAAACACTAGCCAAGTCTATCCAGAGAATATGAAAAGGATTCTGCGCTGAGATGGGGGTGGGAGAGAAGGAGGGAGAGGAGAGGGAGGAAGGAGAGGAGGAAGGGGAGAAGGTGGAAGAGGAAGAGGAGAAGGAAGGTGGAAAAGGATGAAGAGGAGGAGGAGGAGGAGGGGAGCGGCAGGGCAGAGCCAGGTTGGGGACAGAGAGGGACCCTGGGACAGTGCAGCCCATCCAGCCTGTTGGGCTGAACCGCGTCCTGTCCCCCAGGGCGCTGGGCAAGGGGCCCTGCCCCCACAGGCTGCTCCTGCAAGAGAAGGTATGTGTGTGTGCGTGCGCATGTGTGTGTGAGACGCATGTGTGTCCGTGTACCCGTGTGTGCATCCCTGCCTGCTCTGAGTCTGTGACTCAGTGTGGGGGGTCATGGGGCAGGTTTGGTGCCGGCCTTGCTGTGGGTGAGTGGGCACGGGGGGGGGGAGATGCCTGGTGGGTGTGGGGGGTTCCTACCATGTCGCTCTGGGACTGCGTGGAGCTGTAGGCCACCAGCCCGTGGGAGGACACGTCTGGCTGCGGCGTGTCGGGCTGCACGTAGCCTCGCCGGTCGATGAGGCTGTGGAGACAGAGACAGGAGGGAGCTCGGTGAGCGTGGGGCCATAGCATCCTCCCTCCCTCCCTCCCCCTCCCTCTTTTCTCACTTCCCCACTCTGTCTCTCTTTTCTCCTTTCTTCTCACCACTGCCCAGTCATTACTGAGGCTTCACTGCTCCAGGATGACTTTTTCAGATACAGAGAGAGAGAGAGAGAGAGAGAGAGAGAGAGAGGAGAGAGAGAGGGAGATAGAGAGAGAGAAAGAGAGAGGAGAGGGGGGAGAGGATGGGGGAGAGGGGGGAGAGAGGAGAGAGGAGAGAGGAGAGAGAGAGGAGAGAGAGAGAGGGAGATAGAGAAAGAGAGAGGAGAGAGGGGGGAGAGGATTGGGGAGAGGGGGGAGAGAGGAGAGAGAGAGAGGAGAGAAAAAAGAGAGAAGAGGGAGAGAGACAGAAGACAGAGAGGACAGAGAGAGGAGAGGAGAGAGAGGGAGGAAAGAGAGGAGAGAAAAAAGAAAGAGAGGACAGAGAGGAGACAGAGTGAGAAGAAAGAGAAGAGAAAGACACAGACGTAAAACAAAGCCCTTTTCTACTGCACCACTGTCTATAGACCTCCCCCAGTGCCACTGTGAGTTGCCATGTGGTGCCAGGGATCAATTCCAGGGGTCACACAGTAGGTATACACTCTACCTACTAAACCACCTCCTGGAAGCTTCCGGACCCCACCCCCACCTCCAAAACACACACTTAATTTTTGTGGTATGTGAGGGCCTGGTATGGGAGAGATTTCACTGTTCCTGGGCTGGCTTTTAGTTTACTTTCTAGATGTACTTTTAGAAAATTACTTATTTCATAAGTGATGGGTTGACTGAAAGGGAGGGAGGAAGGGAGGAATGAGAAAAATAAAGGTGATGGATAAAGGTGATGGAGAGAGAGAGAGACAGATACACACTCACACAGAGAGAGAGAGAGAGAGAGAGAGAGAGAGAGAGAGATCAGAGCAGCACTCTGGCACATGCAGTGCCAGGGATCGAACTCAGGATCTCATGTTTAGAATCCAGAGCTCGCTCATGCCACCTCCTGAGCCCTCCCAGGTTGACAGATACATATACACAGACAGACAGACAGACAGACAGCTGCCCACAGCTCCATTTCGATGCTGGGGCTCTATCTATCTATCTAGGGCCTCACTAGACAGACAGACAGCTGCCCACAGCTCCATATCGATGCTGGGGCTCTATCTAGGGCCTCACCAGACAGACAGACAGCTGCCCACAGCTCCATTTCGATGCTGGGGCTCTATCTATCTATCTAGGGCCTCACCAGACAGACAGACAGCTGCCCACAGCTCCATATCGATGCTGGGGCTCTATCTAGGGCCTCACCAGACAGACAGACAGCTGCCCACAGCTCCATTTCGATGCTGGGGCTCTATCTATCTATCTAGGGCCTCACCAGACAGACAGACAGCTGCCCACAGCTCCATTTCGATGCTGGGGCTCTATCTATCTAGGGCCTCACCAGCTGAGCCATTCCCCAGCCATCCCTCTGCTGCTACTCCTCGGGGTCCCCCAGCCCGACCCCCCAGACTGATGGGGAGCCTGACCCTCCCCGGGGTCCCCACTCTGCACTCCTGATCACCTGTGAGCACCAGCCTGCAGGACTAAGCGAGGCAGCAGGCCATGATGGCTCTGAGACCCAGGCTACCTGACTGCTTCTGACGCTTCTGCTGACTGTCAGGGGCTGGCGAGACAGCTTCATGCTTCTGCAAAAAGATGTTTAGGCCAGAGGCACCAAAGGTCCCAGGTGCAGCCCCCAGCACCGCCACCAGCCAGAGCTGAGTAAAATGTTAATCAGGGGAGTCGGGCTGTAGCGCAGCGGGTTAAGCGCAGGTGGCGCAAAGCAGAAGGACCGGTGTAAGGATCCCAGTTCGAACCCCGGCTCCCCACCTGCAGGGGAGTCGCTTCACAGGCGGTGAAGCAGGTCTGCAGGTGTCTATCTTTCTCTCCTCCTTTCTGTCTTCCCCTCCCCTCTCCATTTCTCTCTGTCCTATCCAACAACGACAACAACAATAACTACAACAATAAAACAGGGGCAACAAAAGGGAATAAAAAAATTTTAAAAAGTTCATCAGATGAGCACTACTGGGAGCACTATGCTGTGCTGGGAGAGAAACTGAGTTTTTTTTTTTTAATTTTCAATTTTTTAAAATGTTTATTTATTTACTTGATAGAGACAGAGATAAATTGAATGGAGGGGGAGATAGATAGATAGATAGATAGATAGGTAGACAGATGACACCTGCAGCCCTGGTGAAGCTTTCCCCTTGCAGGTGGGGGCCAGGGGCTTGAACCCAGGTCCTCATGCACTGTGATGTGTGCGCTTAACTAGGTGCGCCACCTCCTGGCCCCTGAGAATGGGTGTGTTAGCAGGTTCTCTGCTGGCCACAGGCTGAAAAGCCTGTGGTCTAACTGGTCAGCTGCAAGTCACTCCTGTGACTTCCCACATGTTGGCAGGGGCCTGAGGACCCAGAGTGACACCCTCCCCCCCAGAGCAGAGAAGTGCCCACGGTGCCCTGGGGTGGTGAGCAAAGCCTTGACCTGTTGGCGCTGGGCAGATCTGCTCAGGTCCCACTAGGGGCCTGGATCCTGGCCTCCCTGCTGTCCCATTCTAAACACAGAGAAAAGTTGGGTAGAGACATAGCTCAGTGGTAACGAGCCTGAAACCCCGTGGGAAGGGCTGAAGGGGAACTGGGTTCAGTAAGCACCTGACTTCATTCTTTTTGGCTCCAGGGTTATCACAGGGGCTCAGTGCCTGCACTATGAATCCACTGCTCCTGGAGGCTATTTTCCCCTTTTGCTGCCCTGTGGTTTATTGTTGTTATTATTATCATTATTGTTATTGCTGTCCTTGCTGTTGGATAGGACAGAGAGAAATGGAGAGAGGAGGGGAAGACAGAGAGGGGGAGAGAAAGACAGACACCTGCAGACCTGCTTCACCGCCTGGGAAGCGACTCTCCTGCAGGTGGGGAGCCGGGGGCTCGAACCGGGATCCTTGGGTTGGTGCTTGCGCTTTGTGTCACCTGCGCTTAACCCGTCGCTACCGCCTGGCTCCCCACTTTTTAAAAAAATAGAATGAGAAACTAATTGAATATTTCAACCTAGATTATTAATTAATTTATTTAGTGATTGAACAATGGTTTATAAAGTCACAAGATTACAGGGGTAATGCATTTATTTTATTTTCATGTCTTTTTAAGTATTTTAAAAATTATATTTATTTATTTATTATTGATTGAGACAGAGAGAAATTGGGAGGGGAGGAGGAGACAGGGAGGAAGAGAGACAGACACCAGTAGCCCTAGTTCACCACTCGTGAAGCTTTCCCGCTGCAGGTAGGGACCAGGGGCTTAAAGGTGGGTCCTCGTGTACTGTAATGTGTGTGCTTAACCAGGTGCACCATTGCCTGGCCCCTTATATCTTTATTTTCCTCTTCTTCCTTCCTTCCTTTCTTTCTTTATCTCTTTTTATTTCTTTCTCTTTTATTCAAGAGGACAGAGAAATTGAGAGGGGAGGGAAAGCTAGAGAGGGAGAAAGGTAGAGGGGAAGATAGAGAGGGAGAGAATGGAGGGAAAGATTGAGAGGGAAAGAGAGAGGGGAGGGAAAGACAGAGAAACACCTGTGAAGTGGGGAGCAGGGGCTTGAACTCGGATCTTGGCACGGGTCCTCGTGCGTAGCACTATGTGCGCTCAACTGGGTGTACCACTGCCCAGTGTCCCTATAATCTACTCCTTAAAAATCATTTTATAAACAACAAGGGCAACAAAAAAGGGAAAAATGACCTCCAGGAGCTGTGGATTCACAGTACAGGCACTGAGCCCCAACAGTGGAGGCAAAAAAAAAAAAAGAAAGAAAGAAAGAAAGAAAGGAAGAAAAAAGAAAAACAAAATCATTTTGATTCCTATGATAGTTTTCCATGAGAGAATGAGAAGCCAGGACGCCAGCCCACTACACCTTGTCCTGCGGACCAAGTGGGGTGTCTCAGGCACGTAAACCTCATCCTCCACCAGCAGAATGGTTTCTCCAGCCTCACACTCCTTTTATTACTTAAACAGCACCTTAGGGATAGGGCCAAGATAATTCTGGGGATCCTTAAAAATGGTTACCGCCTAGGTTTAAGCCCCCCTCCCTACCTGTGAGTGGGGGGAGGGGGGCTTCTCGAGAGTTGAAGCAGGTCTGCAGGCCCCTCTTTCTCCCTCTGTGTCCCCTCCCCTCTCAATTCTTACCTTCCCTATACAAGGACCCTACTTTATGAAAATGGCCACCAGGAGCAGTGCAGCCTAGTGCACGCACCCAGCACTATTAGTAACCCTGTTGGCAATTTAAAAAAAAATAGTAAAAGAAGAAAAAGAAACCTTGAAATATTGTAATCTTGTTAGAAAAAAAAAAGGATGGTCTCGTTATTTGCTTCTTATTTTATTATTATTATTATTGCCACCAGGGTTATCGCTGGGGCTTGGTACTGGCACTACGAATCCACTGCTCCTGGAGGCCATTTCATTCTCTTTCCCTCCCTTCCTCACTTTCCTTCCTCTCTTCCCCTCCCTCCATTCCTTCCTTCCTTCCTTCCTTCCTTCCTTCCTTCCTTCCTTCCTTCCTCCCTCCCTCCCTCCCTCCCTTCTTCTCTCCTTTCTATTATACTTGATAGGACAGAGAGAAATTGAGAGAGGAGGGGAGATAAAAGGGGGGGGGGAGAGTGGGGGAGGCCTGGCTCCCTCAGACACCACATTAAGCAGAGCCCAGAGCAGGGAGCTCCCCGGAGTCTTACCTGGGGGACAGGGGTCCACACAGTGCCACACAGCAGTTTGTGAAGATGTTCCCGTAGCTGTAGGGGTTGTAGTTGTCTTTGCCTCTCTTATTCGACCAAGAGCCCTTAATCTGCAAGGGAGACCGCGTCGGTCAGCAGGCTACCATCTGCAGCCATCCGGTCGAGGACACAAGGACTGGACCAGAAGCCACTGGACCTCAATGCCTCAGGAGCTGAGGCCCCAGGTTCAGTTCCCAGCACCACCATCAGCAAGAACTGAGCAGGGTTCTGCTTGGTCCTCTCTCTCTCTTTCTCTGTCTGTCTCTCAACTTGTATCTTTCTGTTTTATTAAAAATACTTTTTGTGGGAGTCAGGTGATAGTGTAGCGGGTTAAGCACAGGTGGCACAAAGCACAAGGACCGGTGTAAGGATCCCGGTTCACGTTCCCGGCTCCCCACCTGCAGGGGAGTCGCTTCACAGGCGGTGAAGCAGGTCTGCAGGTGTCTGTCTTTCTCTCCTCCTCTCTGTCTTCCCCTCCTCTCTTCATTTCTCTGTCCTATCCGACAATGACGACATCAATAACAACAACAATAAGAACTACAACAACGATAAAACAAGGGCAACAAAAGGGAAAATAAATAAATAAATATTAAAAATACTTTTTATATTTTGTATAATGGTTCTGCAAAATATTTTTTCTTTTTTTAAGATTATTTATTTATTTATTTATTAGAATTTATTTACTTATTAGTGAGAAAGATAGGAGGAGAAAGAACCAGACATCACTCTGGTACATGTGCTGCCAGGGACTGAACTCAGGACCTCATGCTTGAGAGTCCAGTGCTTTATCACTGCGCCACCTCCTGGACCACTCTGCAAAAGATTTTCATGCCTGAGGCTCTGAAGTTCAAGGTTCAATCCCCAGTACCATCAGGAGCGAGAGCTGAGCAAGGCTCTCTCTGTTTCACTAAAAAAGATAATTTTTTGTTAAAAATCAAAGAAAAAGTCTTTGGGCTCCAGAGACAGCATCATGGTTCTGTAAAAAACTCTCCTGCCTTGGGTTCTGTAGTTCCAGGTTTAGTCCCCAGCACCACCATCAGCCAGAGCTGATCAGGGTTCTGGTTAAATAAATACATAAAAGGGGCAGAGGTAGACAGCTTAATGGTTCTACAGAGACTCTCATGCCTGAGGCTCCAAGGTCACAGGTTTAATTCCCTGCACCACCACAGGCTGGAGCCAAGCAGTGCTCTGGTTAATATATATATATATTTTTTGCATATATATATATATATATATATATATATATACAAAAATGGTTCTGAAAATGAATGCAGTGAGGGCTGGCGAGAGAGCTCACCTGGCCAGTACACCTGTTCTGTCAAGCCCGACTCCTGCCACTGTGGTCTCTCTGTCTCTCTCTCTGAAACTCAACCCCAGTGGCAACAACAATCAAACATTTCTGTGCTATCCCAATACTCCCTACGGGACCGTTATCTCTCGATAAAATGATAAAAAAAAATCAAACTGATTAAGACCCTGCACTCACTTCTCCGCTAGGAAGCAGATAGTTCAAGAAACACTGCATTGACCCCGACTTTGGCAACGCCCCCCGGTGGCAGGATGGAGGACCTTGTGCTCTGGGGATCACCCTGCAGGGTGGGAGGTGTGTGTCCCGGAGGCGTGTGGCACCAGCCCTGGGGCGAAAGAGTGAACAGAGCCGAGCTCCTCCTCCGTGCTGGTTGCCCATGGCCCGTGGCCAGTCATCTGCTGTGGCCAGAACAGATACAGAGACTCAGATCCCCAGAGCTTCCTGAATGAATGACTGCACTAAGAGTCTCCTCAGGAGGGAGTCGGGTGGTAGTGCAGGGGGTTAAACGCAGGTGGTGCAAAGCACAAGGACTGGTATAAGGATTTGAGCCCCCCCGGCTCCCCACCCGCAGGGGAGTCGCTTCACAGGCGGTGAAGCAGGTCTGCAGGTGTCTATCTTTCTCTCCCCTTCTCTGTCTTCCCCTCCTCTCTCCATTTCTCTGTCCTATCCAACAACAACAGCTATGACAACAACTACGACAAGGACAACAAAATGGGAAAAATAGCTTCCAGGAGCAGTGGATTCACCCCCAGAGAATCCTAGAGGCAAAAAGAGTCTCCTCATTCAGTGGTGGGAGATAGCTCACCTGCTAGAGTGCATGCCTTGCTAGGCCTGAGTGCTAGGCTGGAGCCCTGGCACCATCTGGGAGCATCACTACACCACCAGGGGGAGCTCCACGGAAGATGGAGCAGTGCGTCTCTCCTGCTGTCTTGCTTTTGTGGTCTCTCTCCCTCAGGGAGGTAGTGCAGAAGGGGGGGGGGTTTCTCCTGGCTTGGCAGAGTGAAATCAACTTGGCTCTGTGTCCCCCACCACCCCATGCTCTGTCCCCAGGCTCAGAGGGGGCATGTCCCTGCCACACTCACATCCTCGTTGGTGGTCTGGTTGGAGCTGATCAGGTAGGTATGGAAGCCCGAGAGGCCTACGATGGACCAGACAGAGAAGAAACAAACCACGGCCTCCAGCACGGTGCTTGGGTCAAGGAGCCTTGTGGGAGGAACCTGGCCCCCGGCACTCAACCCTGCACCCGCCTCAGCACCCACCATCCCAGCACCCACTTCAGCCCATCATCTCAGCGCCAGCCTCAACACCCACCTGAACACTTGCCTCAGCACCCAGCCCAGCATCCACCTAGCACCCACCTCAGCACTCCCTACCTCAACACCCACCCCCTCAGTCCCAACCTCAGCACCCACCCCAGCACCCCTGGAGGAGGATGTGTCCCGGGGGGGGGGGGCGGCTGGTCTCAGCCTCCTTCACTGTCATGGTCTCAGAGACCTCAGTGCCCGGGAGACGCGGTCCTCTGAGAGTCAGAAACCCACTTCAGTCCACCACTTTCAAAAACCCCCTCCTCTCAGAAAATTCACTGCTCGGGGAAGGGTGGTGGCGCACTTGGTTGAGCATACGTGTTAAAGACATGCGCAAAGACCAGGGTTCGAGCCCTCAGTCCCCACCTGCAAGAGGAAAGCTTCACAAGTGTGAAGCTGGATACAGGTGTTCCTCTATCTCTCTCCTCCTTCCTCTCAATGTCCGGCTGTCTCTACCCAATAAATAACTAAACATAACAAAAAAAATTTTTAAAAAATTTTCTTTATTTATTGGATAGAGGCAGCCAGAAATCAAGAGGGTGATAGAGAGGGAGAGAGACAGAGAGACACCTGCAGCCCTACTTCACCACTCGCAAAGCTTTCCCTTTCCCACTGCAGGTGGGGACCGGGGGCTTGAACCCCGGTCCTTGCGCATTATAATACGTGCACTCAACCAGGTGCGCCACCACCTGGCCCCTAATTTTTGTTTTTAAATCCACTCCTCTCCACTTAGAAAATCAATTCCACCAAAATCCACTCCACTTAGAAAACTCACTCCACTCCAGGCCCCACACCTATGGACATCTAATCTTTGACAAAGGGGCCCAGACTATTACATGGGGAAAGCAGAGTCTCTTCAACAAATGGTGTTGGAAACAATGGATTGAAACATGCAGAAGAATGAAGCTGAATCACTGTATTTCACCAAATACAAAAGTAAATTCCAAGTGGATCAAGGACTTGGATGTTAGACCAGAAACTATCAGATACTTAGAGGAAAATATTGGAAGAACTTTTTTCCACATAAATTTAAAGACATTTTCAATGAAACGAATCCAATTACAAGGAAGACTAAGGCAAGTATAAACCTATGGGACTACATCAAATTAAAAAGCTTCTTCACAGCAAAAGAAACCACTACCCAAATCAAGAGACCCCTCACAGAATGGGAGAAGATCTTTACATGCCATACATCAGATAAGAGTTTAATAACCAACATATATAAGGAGCTTACCAGACTCAACAACAAGACAACAAATAACCCCATCCAAAAATGGGGGGAGGAATTGGACAGAATATTCACCACAGAAGAGATCCAAAAGGCCGAGAAACACATGAAAAAATGCTCCAAGTCTCTGATTGTCAGAGAAATGCAAATCAAGACAACAATGAGATATCACTTCACTCCTGTGAGAATGTCACACATCAGAAAAGGGAACAGCAGCAAATGCTGGAGAGGATGTGGGGTCAAAGGAACCCTCCTGCACTGCTGGTGGGAATGTCAATGGGTCCAACCTCTGTGGAGAACAGTCTGGAGAACTCTCAGAAGGCTAGAAATGGACCTACCCTATGACCCTGCAATTCCCCTCCTGGGGATATATCCTAAGGAACCCAACACATCCATCCAAAAAGATCTGTGTACACATATGTTCTTGGCAGCACAATTTGTAATAGCCAAAACCTGGAAGCAACCCAGGTGTCCAACAACAGATGAGTGGCTGAGCAAGTTGTGGTATATATACACAATGGAATACTACTCAGCTGTAAAAAATGGTGACTTCACCGTTTTCAGCCGATCTTGGATGGACCTTGAAAAAATCATGTTGAGTGAAATAAGTCAGAAACAGAAGGATGAATATGGGATGATCTCACTCTCAGGCCGAAGTTGAAAAACAAGATTAGAAAAGAAAACACAAGTCGAACCTGAAATGGAATTGGAGTATTACACCAAAGTAAAAGACTCTGGGGTGGGTGGGTGGGTGGGGAGAATACAGGTCCATGAAAAATGATGAATTAAATAGTGGGGGTTGTATTGCTAAATGGGAATCTGGGGAATGTTATGCATGTAAAAAAAAAAAAAAAAGAAGTAGAAACGCAAAGCAGAAATTGACTGAGTTTGGAGTATGGCACCAAAGTAAGAAAGCAGAAGTATACTAGAGTTTGCAGTGAGTACCTCCCTAATACTACCTTTCCACTTTTCCAAGCTTTGGATCCATGATTGCACAACAATTTGTTTGGCCTTGTATGTTAACTCTCTTTTCAGTCACCAGGTTCCAGGTGTCATCAGGATGCCGGCCAGACTTCCCTGGATTGAAGACACCACCAATGTGTCCTGGAGCTCAGCTTCCCCAGAGACCCATCCTACTAGGGAAAGAGAGAGGCAGACTGGGAGTATGGACCGACCAGTCAACGCCCATGTTCAGCGAGGAAGCAATTACAGAAGCCAGACCTTCTACCTTCTGCATCCCACAATGACCCTGGGTCCATGCTCCCAGAGGGATAGAGAATGGGAAAGCTATCGGGGGAGGGGGTGGGATATGGAGATTGCGCGGTGGGAATTGTATGGAGTTGTACCCCTCCTACCCTATGGTTTTGTTAATTAATCCTTTCTTAAATAAAAAAAAAAAAAAAGAAAACTCACTCCACTCCTCTCACACCATCCACCTGTTCAGAAAATTCACTCCACTCAGATCACCCGTCCACCTGGCTCAGCCAGGAGGGGACTCCAGGTGCAATCTCTCAGAGTGCTGGGGTCAGCAGTGGCCACTTCCTGGAAGCCCTCCTTTCAGTCATCTCTCTGGGGACATCTGGTGGCAGGTGGTGATGGTGGGAGGCCAGTGAGCCCACAGGGACACATGGTGTCTCTTGCCCAAATGACATCCCACAGATTGTCCCTTCCCATCTCTGGTCCCTGACCCATCTCGGAAGCCATTAATGTCTTGCCCAACCCAGCTGCAGATCACACCCACCCAAGCCACTCGACCCTTTCATTACATATCGAGGTAACTGAACTGAGGAGACTCAAAGAGGTGGCGCCACCCTTAGGAGCTCACCCGATGGCCAGATGGGGCTAGAGCTTGGACTTCAGAGTACGAGGAGGGAAAGAACCCTTCCAGGGCACCAAGCAAGTGTTGGGACTATGTGATCGCTTGGTAGCGCATAGGGGAGCTCTCCCATCCTTGGATGGAGGTCTGGATAGACACTCCGCTGGTAAGTCTCTCTCATCATAGAGGTGAGTCAAGAGGGAAAAAGTCTCCCAGACTAAGTTTGCCTTGTTAGTCTCTCAAGCCCACAGAAACCCCAATACTTCCCTCCATTAACTGCAGGCCACATGGACGCCTACCTTAAGATTCACTCACTCAAAGTTCACAGAGGAGAACACATCTTATCACACACTCCTAGCAGTGCCCTTTGATGTCCTCAGTTTGCATCAAACCTTGCTTATCTTCTCTCTATCTTGCCTTAACTGGTTCAACCCCTCTCCTCCCCTCAAATGCCTCTGGGTAATTAAATGCCTGCATCAGGAGACTAATCATCTTGACCTTTATGTATCTGCATCAATTCTTGTCATACCAGCCCCCTAACATAAGGGCAAGCCGACCTATAAGAAACCTGTAATTTCTGACATATTTCAATAATAATTCCCTTTGTTTGGTTTTCTATTTAACTCATATCCACCTGCTAATAAACGAGATCTGAGCACGCTGTAACTCTCCCTGGTGTCTTTTACTTCGTGTCTACCTCTTGCACGAGTGAGAAAGAACCGGTCCGTTACCTTTCCCCTGGAGATCACCCCGCCAGAGACCCCGACAAACAAGGGCAGGGGAGAGGACAAGCCTGAAACAGGGCATGTGTGTGTGTGTGTGTGTGTGGGGGATGCTCAGAGCTCAGGACACCAGACTGAGGCAGCCCATAAAGCCGAGATACTGTTTTATTTGTGTGTGTTGTGAAATGCTGCTGGGGATGTCAATTAGTCCAGCCCCTGTGGAGAGCAGTCTGGAGAACCTGTGACCCTGCCCTGTGGCCCTGCAATTCCTCTCCTGGGGATAGATCCTAAGGAACCTAACACACCCATCCAAAAAGATCTGTGCACACCCATGTTCACAGCAGCACAATCTGTAACAGCCAAAACCTAGAAGCAACCCAGGTGTCCAACAACAGATGAGTGGCTGAGCAAGTTGTGGTCTAGATACACAATGAAATACTACTCAGCTCTTAAAAATGATGAATTTGCCTTCTTCACTTTATTCTGGGTGGAGCTTGAAGGAATCGTGTGAAGTGAGATCATCTAGAAGGAAGGATGAATCTGGGGTGATCTCACTTATGGAGAGAAGTTGAGAATTAAGATCACAAAGGGGAGACACAAACAGAACTTGGACTGGGCTTGGTGTCTGGCAGCAAAGTAAAGGACTCTGGGGGTTTAGAGGGGTGGATATTTCAGGTTCTGGTGCCTGATGGTGGAGGAGGACCTAGAGGGGGTTTAAGAATCATGTGGGGGCTGGTGGTACACTGGGGTAAGCACACACATCACTATGCACAAGAACTTGGGTTCAAGCCCTGACTCCCCACCTGCGGGGGGGAGGGGCCTTCATGATTGGTGAAGCAGGTCTATAGGTGTCTTTATTTCTCTCCCTCTCTGTATCTCCCCATCCTCTCTCAATTTCTCTCTGTCCTATCTAAAAAAGAAAAAAAATTGGAAAGAGAAAGGAAAAAAAATAGCTGCTGGGAGTGGTGGATTTGTAGTGTCAGCACTGAGCCCCAGCAATAACCCTGGGAGCAAAAAGAAAAAGAAGAAAAAAAAAAAAGAAAGAAAAAGAAGAAGTCATAGGATACATACTCCATGGAATACAACTCTGCAGTCAAAACAGATGATACTGTGTCCTTTGGGACAAAAATGGATGGAACTGGAGGTGATGATGCTTAGGGAAGTAAGAGATGAAAGACAGCTGCCAGATGTTTCATGCCTGTGTGCAGTCTAGAGATCTGACTGACGTGAACTTGCAAAAAGAAACAAATAAACCAAAAGCCAGAAGCAAGCAAAGTATTTCTAAGACTTGTGAGAACTTGGGTGGTTATCTCTGGGAGGTGGCAGGGTAGGGACACAGAACTCTGGCGGTGGGACTACACTTTGTTATCTTGCGATCATGTAACCCACTACTAGTCACAAGTGAAGATGAGAAAATCAGGCTTCATGCTCAGCTCAGCAATGCCACCCCTCAATGCCACATGCTAACCCTTGAGACAGATACACTCTAAACTCCGTCTACTGAGAAGAGACCAGAAGGAGAAAGCCAGCCTTCCATCAACAGGAGACGGCTCTGAAAAACAGCTGCAGAGAGAGAGGCAGGAGGCGGGTGTGCAGGCAGCTGTGCAGACAGCCCCAGGAAGCCTTCTCGGAACAATGCAGCCCCGGTCACCTCCGTGCAGGGACTCAGTCCCTCCAGAGACCATGTGGAGAGAGACACCGGCACTCAGAAGGACCCTCACAGGACAAAGGAGGGGCGAGTTTCCCTTGGGGCTGGGAGGCTGGGGTCCAGGTGCATGATGGCGGAAGAGGACCTAGGCTGGGGGCGGGGGGAGAGTGTCTTGCAGACGCTTGTCATGGGGAGATGAGAGGTTGCACCTCTGTGTTCACAACTGTCCCGTGAACCAGCCATTCACTCTCCGGTAAAGTGTGTGTGCGTGTGCGTGTGCATGGATGTGTGTGTGTCTCTGGTAAAGCGTGTGTGTGCGTTTCCCAGCTGAACAGCACCCTGATTTCAAGCTGGCAGATTTCAAGCCCTTCCTTCACCCGTTTCTGGTCTCAGTTTCTGAGAGGAGGTCTGATGACACTCCCCAGCTGTCCTGGGGCCAAACAGAAAGGATATCTGGCCGGGCTGGCTCTCAGAGCATTCAGGAATCCTGCCTTCTGGGAACCTGGGGGTCGAGACCACAAGTTAGCATCCAAACACCCACCTGCAAGTGGGGAAAATAAAAAGCAAAAGAGCCTGCAGGGAGAGGAGAGCTCTCACGGCCATCAAACAGCCAGCGCCTCCAGACACACTACACAGCAGGGTTTCAGTAAGAGCAGGCTGAGGCCTGCAGACCTCCCTGAGGGTCACAGCTCGGACTCCTCCAGCTTCCCTCGGTGCTCCGGGAGCCGGGCAGTGGTGCACTTGGTTGAAGGTACACATTACCATGTACAAGGACCTGGGTTCGAGGCCCCTGCTCCCCACCTGCAGGGGGAAGCTTCACCCGAACTGTGAAGCAGAGCTGCAGCTCTCCCCCTCTCTCCTTTTTTTTTTTTTTTTAAATTATCTTTATTTATTGTATAGAGACAGCCAGAAATTGAGAGGGAAGGGGGTGATAGAGAGGGAGACACCTGCAGCCCTGCTTCACCACTGGCAAAGCTTTCCCCCCTGCAGGTGGGGATGGGGGCTCGAACCTGGGTCCTTGCACATCATAGCACGTGCGCTCAACCAGGTGTGCTACCATCCAGCCCTCTCCCTTTCTATCTCCCCCTTCCCTCTCAATTTTTGCCTCTGTCCAAAATGAATAAATAAATTAATATATATATTAAGTGTACTTAACAGGGTACATGCAGCCTGGCTTCTACTTTCTTTTCCTTTTTAAGACTTTATTACTATTTATTTATTTAATAGATACAGAGAGAAATCAAGAGGGGAAGGGAGAGAAAGAGAGAGACCTGCAGACCTGCTTCACGGTATGTGAAGTTTCCCCACCTGCAGGTGGGGCCCAGAGTCTTGAACCTAGGTCCTTGTGCTCCCAACCAGATGTGTCACTGTCCAGCCCCTGAATAGTTTTCTGAGAGTCTACAGATGCCGGAAGGTCTCTAGCTGTGCACTGTCTGTGTCTTCTCTGACTCTCCCCCTGTCCACACAGAGGGCTCCTGGCATCTCTAGGCACCAGCCCCAGATTCAGGCCAGAAAAGGTCTTTGGAACCCTCCTCCTCCTCCTCCTCCTCCTCCTCCTCCTCCTCTCTCTCTCTCACTGACCACTTGGGCTGCAAGCTGACCTCTGTGACATGGGGCTGGCGCTTTCTGAGGACAGGCCTCTACTCTGAGATGTGAAACACCCAGCACATCTAGGGTAGTTCACACCACGTCCCTGGGCGCACAGAACCTCCAGGGGGAACTTCCTGGGCTGTGCCCCTAAAGGGAGGTGGGTCTTCAGGACCTCGGACCTGGGGCCAGAGGCCAGAGGCAGAGCTGAGCCTGGGTGGGACGGGAGCTTCCTGCTTCCAGGTTCAAGGTTAGGGCAACCCTGGCTCAGTCCCCACTGCAGTGACTGGCCAAGGAGAGAAACGAGATGCAAAATAGTGACCTACCGATTGTAGAATAAGAAGGACTCAAGTGCTTGGTAAAGTCACTGGGGCCAGGCACATCACAGTGCACAAGGACGTGGGTTCAAGCCCCTGGCCCCCACCTGCCGGGGAAAAGCTACATGAGCGGTGAGGCAGGGCTGCAGGTGTCTGTCTGTCTCTCTCTCTAGCTCCCCCTCCCTTCTTAATTTCTCTCTGTCTCTATCCAATAATAAAGAAAGAAAGAAAAAAGACCTTAAAAATATAAAATCATCAACATCCAGCTCTCTCTCTTTCCCGCTCTCTCCTCTCTTTTTTATCTCCTCTCCCTTTTTCTTCTCTCTCCCTCTCTTCTTTTTCTCCTCTTCTATTCCCTCTCCCTTTCCTCTTTCCTTCTTTCTCTCTCCCTCCCTTATCTCTCTCTCTCTCTCCCTCTTTCTCTGTCACAGTTATCCTTGAGGTTTGGTGCCTGCACAATGAATCCACCACTCTTGGTCACTTTTTTCTTTTTCCTTTAGTAGAGATAGAGATACATAGATAGATAGATACATAGATAGATAGATACATAGATAGATAGATAGAGAGAGAGAGAGAGAGAGAGAGATCGGGACCTGTAGCACTGCTTCACTACTTGTGATGCCTTCCCCCCCACCTTGCAGGTGGGAACTGGGGGCTTGAACCCAGGTCCTTGTGTACTGTAATGTGTGCACTCTACTGGGTGTGCCACCACCTGGCTCTTTTTAACTCCCATTTTTAATGAAGTTGCATTTTGGTTAGCCACGGGGGAGCTTCCTGTTGCTCTACCAGAGAACAGACCGGCTCAGCAACCATGTATTTTAGCAAACTTAGATTTTCAAGGAAGAAGAAGAAGAAGAAAAAAAACCCCAATATTTAAATCTTATTTGTTTACATCTCATTTTTTATATTTATTTTTACCAGTGCCCTGTTCAGCTGTGGCTGATGGTGGAGCTGGCGATTAAACCTGGGACCTCAGGGCCTCAGCCATGGAATGGTTTTGGCATCACCATTAGGCTGTCTCCCCAGATCCCTCAGAGGTTTGTTTTCCCCCTCGGGAGGGTGAGTGCTGCTCTGGGGTACACGTGAGCCCCCCATGTAACTATGTTCATAGATCATTCCAGAACATGAGCCTAAGCACACACAGGGGCTACCCTCCCAGGGGAACAGCATCAGCAGAAGAGAAGAGGGTGCAGTTGGGGTGACTGTGCAAAGGAAGGGTTCTCAGGTTCAGGGGTGTTTGTGCAGGCACCAAGCCCCAGGGATAACTGCGGCGACAGAGGGGGAGAGAGAGAGAGACAGACAGAGAGAAGGAGAGAAGGAAAGGAGAGAGAGAGGGAAAGAAGAGAGGGAGAGAGACAGAGAATAAAGAGGGAGAGGAGATAAAAAGAGAATGGGGGTGGGGTGAGAGAGAGAAGAGGAAGAATGAAGGTGTGTGTGTGTGTGTGTGTGTGTCTGTGTGTGTGTGTGTCTGTGTGTGTCTGTGTGTGTGTGTGTGTCTGTGTGTGTGTGTCTGTGTGTGTGTGTCTGTGTGTGTCTGTGTGTCTGTGTGTGTCTGTGTGTGTGTCTGTGTGTGTGTGTCTGTGTGTGTGTGTCTGTGTGTGTGTGTGTCTGTGTGTGTGTCTGTGTGTGTCTCTCTGTGTGTGTGTGTCTGTGTGTGTCTCTGTGTGTGTGTGTGTCTGTGTGTGTGTGTGTGTGTGTCTGTGTGTCTGTGTGTGTGTGTCTGTGTGTGTGTGTGGGTGTCTGTGTGTGTGTGTGTGGGTGTCTGTGTGTGTGTGTGTGTGTGTGTGTGTGTGTGTCTGTGTGTGTGTCTGTGTGTGTGTGTGTCTGTCTGTGTGTGTGTGTGTCTGTGTGTGTGTCTGTGTGTCTCTGTGTGTGTGTGTCTGTGTGTGTGTGTCTGTGTGTGTGTGTGTGTCTGTGTGTGTGTGTCTGTGTGTGTCTGTGTGTGTGTCTCTGTGTGTGTGTGTCTGTGTGTGTGTGTGTGTGTGTGTGTGTGTGTGTGTGTAGGAACTCAGGGAGAAGGGGCAGAGAGGAGAGTGAGGGAGCCCTCCAAGACCACCCACCAACACCACCACCATGATCCAAACCTCAGCTCAAAAAAGCAAATCAGGAAAAGCAAAGTCAGTCAAGCCAGTGGGTACATACGTGGTCTGAGGCGGGCGGCATACTTACGAAGGAGGATGTGGGTGGTGGTAAAAGCGAATATAAAGACTGTCAGAAAAGACAGGGATAAAATGAACATATAAAAAGACCGGTAGTTCCTTTGCCCCACACAGTTGCCTACCCAGGGACAGTGGTGATCAAACCGTTCTGAAATGAGAGGCAGGAGAAAAAAAAAAAAAAAGGAGAGAGAAGAGATGGAAAGTTGATTAGTAAGATGTCCGTGTCCCTCCAGGAGTCCCTTCCCAAGCCCACCCCCACCTCACTCTCAATGTTGGGAGCAAAGTGGAGTCTGAAGACTGCCAGACACGCCCCTGCCCCTCCCTCCCACCACCAAGCCAGGGAAAGGCCTTGTAAGGATACAGGGCTTTCTATTTCCAACGGGACACGGTTCTGGAAGGCCAGAGCGTCCTATCTTTTCTTTCTTTGTTGTTGCTGTTTTTTTAAAAAATATTAAATTAAATTAATTTATTTATTGGATAGAGACACAGACACATCAAGAGGAAGGGGGAGAGAGAGGAGAAAGACAGAGAGAAATACCTGCAGCCCTGGGAGTCGGGCGGTGGCGCAGCGGGTTAAGCGCATGTGGCGCAAAGCCCAAGGATCAGCGTAAGGATCCTGGTTCGAGCCCCCGGCTCCCCGCCTGCAGGGGAGTCGCTTCACGGGCGGTGAAGCAGGTCTGCAGGTGTCTGTCTTTCTCTCCCCTCTCTGTCTTCCCTTCTCTCTCCATTTCTCTCTGTCCTGTCCAACAATGACATCAATAACAATAACTACAATAATAAAAAACAACAAGGGCAACAAAAGGGAATAAATAAATATTAAAAAAAAAAAAAAGAAATACCCGCAGCCCTGCTTCACTGCTCACAGAGCTTCCCGCCCCACGTAAGGGATCTGGGGCTTGAACTGGGCCCTTGTGCATGGGGACATGTGTATTTAACTAGGTACAACACTGACCATTCCCTAAAGATTTATTTATATATTTAATTCATTAAAAAGTATTTTTTAAATTTACTTATGGTAGAAACAGCAAGAAACTGAGAGGGAAGGGGGAGATAGATAGATTGATGTGGGGGGCTGGAACCCTGCTTCACCACTTTGTTCCCCTGCAGGTGGGAGCATGGGGCTTGAATCTGAGTCCTCGAACACTGTACTGTGTGCGCATAAATTCTTAAAAATTTTTTTTAGTATTTATTTATTTATTCCCTTTTGTTGCCCTTGTTGTTTTATTGTTGTAGTTGATGTTAATGTTGTTGGATAGGACAGAGAGAAATGGAGAGAGGAGGGGAAGACAGAGAGGGGGAGAGAAAGACAGACACCTGCAGACCTGCTTCACCGCCTGTGAAGCGACTCCCCTGCAGGTGGGGAGCTGGGGGCTCGAACCGGGATCCTTATGCCGGTCCTTGCACTTCGTGCCGAATGTGCTTAACCTGCTGCACTACAACTGACTTCCTCCATTTTTTTTTTAACTGGATAGGGTAGAGAGAAATTGAGAGAAGAGGGGAAGACAAAGAGGGGGAGAGAAAGACAGAAACCTGCAGACCTGCTTCACCACCTGTGAAGCGACTCCCCTGCAGGTGGGGAGCCGGGGCTCCAACCGGGATCCTTGCGCTTCATGTCACCTGCACTTAGCCCGCTGCACTACTGCCCAAGACTCCCTTATTTATATATTTTTAACCGAAGCACTACTCAACTTTGGTTGATGGTAGTGCTGGGGATCGAACCCGAGACCTCTGGTGTCTCAGGCATGCAAGTTACTGGGCATCACTATCATGCAGCCCCCCCCCCCCCCCCCCCCCCCCCACACACACACAGTCTTTTCAAACGGGAACCTACAGAAGGTCAGAAGAGGCCAGATGTTCCTTTTTGGGCAAAAAAACCTCGTCTCGCGGTACAAGCCTTCCAGAAGATGTCCTTGACGCTGGCTGGTGTGTGGTGCTGGAGGCAGCGGGGCTGGGTGCCCGTCTTCCCTGGGTGCTTGTGAGGTGCCCTCCCTTCTCCCCAGGAGAGGACTGAGAGTCTGGGCAGGACAGACGGGCTCTCCCCTTGTCCACCCTCCCCAGTCAGACCTGCTTCTGGTGAGTGGGCTCTGCTGGCTCAAGAGTGGGAGCATTAGCACCACACAACACACCAGGGCTGGTTCTGCTTTTCCTAGTTTTTATTATTACTTTTCTTAATTGCACTCCTTTTAAAATTTTTTATTATTTTTTAAACATTTCTTTTATTATCTTCCCTTTTGTTGCCCTTGTTGTTTTATTGTTGTAGTTATTCTTGTTGTTGATGATGATATTGTCGTTGTTGGATAGGACAGAGAGAAATGGAGAGAAGAGGGGAAGACAGAGAGGGGGAGAGAAAGACAGACACCTGCAGACCTGCTTCACTGCCTGGGAAGCGACTCCCTGCAGGTGGGGAGCCAGGGCTCGAACCGGGATCCTTGCTCTTTGCGCCACGTGCGCTTAACTTGCTGTGCTAGCGCCCGACCCCCGCCACTCTTTTTTAATTGCCTATTTTTCTTTTTTTAATTGCTGGTCCTCAGTGCCTGAATAAATCCACCACCACTCTTGGAGCTATATCTCCGTAACTATATTATTGTTATTATTACTCCCTGCCTCCAGGGTTATTGCTGGGGCTTGGTGTCTGCACTATGTATGAACCCACTACTCCACGTGATCATTAATTATTTTTCTTCTTCTTCTTCTCCTCCTCCTCCTTTTTTTTTTTTTGCCTCCAGGATTATTGCTGGGGCTTGGCGCCTGCACTACAAATCCACTGCTCCTGGAGGCTATTTTTTCCCTTTTGTTGCCCTTGTTTTTTATCGTTGTTATTATTGCTGTTGTTATTGGATAGGACAGAGAGAAATCGAGAGAGGAGGGGGAAGACAGAGAGG